>NW_007728179.1:190335-198205 GCF_000696425.1 Galeopterus variegatus | reverse complement strand
ATAAATAGCACTAGTATTTTTTTTTAGTTGTTATTATCACACATCCTAAATATAAGTTAATAAAACCTCCAGTGTTTCTGAATATCCACTCATCCAATGATGGACATTTGGGCTGATTTGAACTCTTGGCTATTGTGAAGAGTGCTGCAATGAACATTGGGAAACAAGTAAACCTTCGCCTTGATGATTTCCATTCCTTTGGATATATTCCCAGCAGTGGGATAGCTGGGTCGTATGGTAGATCTATCTTCAGCTGTTTGAGGAACCTCCAAACCATTTTCCATAGGGGTTGCACCATTTTGCATTCCCACCAACAATGTATGAGAGTTCCTTTTTCTCCGCAACCACGCCAGCATTTATCGTTCAGCGTCTTTTGGATTTTAGCCATCCTAACTGGGGTGAGATGGTATCTCAGTGTGGTTTTGATTTGCATTTCCTGGCCTTGCTTTTTTTTTTTTTGCTCAGAATTGCTTTGGCTATTTGGGTCTCTTGTTGTTCTATGTGAGTGGTAGGATTGCTTTTTGTATTTCTGTGAAGAATATCATTCGTATTTTGAGGGGAATTGCATTGAATCTGTATATCACTTTGGGAAGTAGATCACTTGCACAATGTTAATTCTTCCAGTCCATGAACATGGAATGTCTTTACACCTTTTTGTGTCCTTTTTAATTTCTTTCAGCAGTGATTTGTAGTTACTGTTGTAGAGATCTTTCACCTCCTTGGTTAAATTGATTCCAAGGTATTTTTGTGTGTGTGCGACTATTGCAAATGGGCTTGCTTTCTTGATTTCTTTTTCTGCTAGTTCATTGTTGATATATAAAAATGGTACTGATTTTTGCATGTTGATTTTGTATCCTTCAACTTTACTGAAATCGTTTATCAGCACTCTGAGTTTTTTTGTTGGTCTTTAGGTTTTTCTGTGTACAGGGTCATGTCATCTGCAAACAGGGACAGTTTTTCTTCATCTTTTCCCATCTGGGTGCCCTTTATTTCTTTCTGTTGCCTGATTGCTCTCACTAGTACTTCCAATACTATGTTAAATAGGAGTGGTGAGAGTGGGCTTCCTTGTCTAGTTCCTGTTCTTAAGGGAAAGCTTTCAGATTTTCCCCATTCAGGATGATATTGGTGGTGGGTTTGTTCTACATGGCTTTTATTGTGTTGAGATATTTTCCTTTTATACCTAATTTGCTGACAGTCTTTATCATGAAGGAGATTTTGAATTTTGTCAAATGCTTTTTCTTCATCTATTGAGACAATTATATGGTTTTTGTCGCCGATATTGTCAATGTGGTGTATCACATTTATTGACTTGCATATGTTGAACTATCTTTTCATCCCTGGAATGAATCCCACTTGATCATGGTGTGTAATTTTTTGATGTGTTGCTGTATTTTTTTTTTTTTTTGCTAGTAATTTGTTGAGGATTTTTACATTTATGCTCATCAGAGATCTTGGCCTGTAGTTTTCTTCTTTTGTCATATTGTTGTTTGGTTTTGGTATCAGGGTAATGTTGGCTTCATGGAATAAGTTTGGGAGAATGGCCTCTTTTTCAATTTTTCAGAATAGCTTGAAGAAAATTGATATTAATTCCTCTTTAAAGGTTTTATAGAATTCAGCAGTAAGGCCATCTTGTCCTAGTCTTTTCTTTGTTGAGAGACTACTAATAACTGCTTCAATCTTGTTGTTTGTTATTGGTTTGTTCAGGTTTTCTGTTTCTCCTTGGTTTAGTCTTGGTAGTGTTTATGTGTCCTTAAATTTGTCTCTTTCCTCCAGATTTTCAAATTTGTTGGTGCATGGTTTTTTCATAATAGACTCTAATGATTGCTTGGTTTTTTGTGGTATCAGTCATAATGTCTCCTTTTTTCCCCTGATTTTTGTTATTTGGGTTTTCTCTCTTCTTTTTTAAGTTAGGCTAGTTAATGGCTTGTCTGTTTTGTTTATATTCTCAAAAAACCAATTTTTTTTGTTTCATTGGTATTTTGTATCTTCTTTTGGGTCTCTATTTCATTTAATTCTGCTCTGATATTAATTATTTCTTTTTGTCTTCTAATTTTGGAATTGTATGATTGTTGTTTTTCTAATTCTTTGAGGTATAGAATTAGGTTGTGCATTTTAAATCTTTCTATTCTTTTGATGTAAGCATCTGTTCCAATAAACTTCCCTATTAGTACTGCTTTTGCAGTGTCCCAGAGGTTTTGGTATGGTGCATCTTTATTTTTATTGGTTTTGAGAAATTTCTGATTTCCTGTTTAATTTTTCTTGGACTCATAAATTGTTCAGGAGCATGTTGTTTAATTTCTGTGTCTGTATAATTTCCAGAGTTTCACTTGTTATCAATTTCTGGTTTTAACTCATTGTGGTCTGAAAAGATACTTGAAATGATTTCAATTATTTTAAATTTGTTGAGACTTGATTTGTGACCTAACACGTGGCCTATCTTGGTGAATATTCTGTGTGCTAATGAGAAGAATTTGTATTCTATAGCTGTTGCATGAAATGCTCTGTAGATATCTGCCAAGTGTAACTTGTCTAAAGTATAGTTTAAGTCTTGTGTTTCTCTGTTGATTTGTTGCCTAGATGATCTCTTCAATGCTGAGAGAGGGGTGTCCAGGTCCCCAACTATTATTGTATTGGGGTCTATCTCTTTGTTTAGGTTTAATAGTGTTTGCCTTATATATCTCCATACTCTGGTGTCAGATGCATATATATTTATGATTGTTATATCTTCTTGCTGAATAGATCCTGTTATCATTATATAATGTCCTTCTTTTTCTCTTTTTGCAGTTTTTGGTTTATTATTATTATTTTTAATTTTTATTATTTTCTTGGCAGCTGGCCAGTAAGGGGGCCTGAACCCTTTACTTTGGTGTTACAAGGCTGCACTTTAACTGAATTTATGATTGTTATGTCTTCTTCCTGGATAGATCTCACTATCATTATATAATGTCCTTCTTTATCTCTTTTTATGCTTTTTTGTTTATTAATATTATTATGTTCTATTTTTATTTTTTTGGTTGCTGGCTAGTAAGAGGATTTTAACCATTTACCTTAATTTTACAAGGTTGCATTCTAACCAACTGAGCAAACTGGCCACTCCCTGTTTTTGGTTTGAAGTGTATTTTATCCAATGTAAGAATAGCTACTCCTGGTTGTTCTTGGTTTCCATTTATGTGGTATATTTTTTCCCATCCTTTCAGTATTAGTCTGTATTCGTCTTTACAGGTGAGGTGAGTCTCTTGAAGATAGTGTGTGGTTGGATCTAGCTTTTTCATCCATTCAGTCAGTCTGTATCTTTTGAGTGAGGAATTTAACCCATTTATATTTAGGGTTGTTATTGAAAAATATTGTCTTATTCCTGGCATTTTATCAATCTTTGTTTGGAAGCTTTAAATATCTTTTGCTCTTGGCTGGCTGGTTAGCTCACTTTGTTAGAGCACCACCTTGTAACACCAAGGTCAAGGGTTCAAATCTCCAACTGGCTAGCAGCCAAAAATTAAAATCTTTTGTTCCTTTCTTCTCCTTTTATTGTTTGTCCTCAGTGTTCAATGATTTTTTGAGGTGGTGAGCTATAGTTACTTTCTCTTTCTCATTGCATTTTTGTTCTAACAGTGAGTTTTGTTCTTTTTTGTGCATTCGTGGTACTGATTATCTTTTTTCAGATTCCAGATGCAGGATTCCCTTGAGGATTTCTTGCAGGGCTGGTTGTGTGGTGGTGAATTCCCAAAGTTCTTGTTTGTCTGGGAAATACACTATTTCTCTCTCATTTATGAAGGACAGCCTTGGTGGTTGTAGTATTCTTGACTGGCAGTTTTTCTCTTAGTGTTTTCAATATATCATCCTATTTTCTTCTGGCTTGTAGAGTTTCTGTTGAGAAGTCTGCTGTCAGTCTGATAGGGGCTCCCTTATAGGTGACTTGCTGCTTTTCTCTTGCTGCATTTAGAATTCTCTGTCTTTGGGCTTTGCCAGTTTTCCTATAATGAGTCTCAGAGCAATCCTTTTGGATTGAACCTGTTTAGGGAACTTGGAGCCTCCTGGATCTGAAGGTCTGTGTCTCTCCCTATACCTGGGAAGTTTTCCATTATTATTTCATTGAATATGTTTTCAATACCCTTTCCCTTCTTCCCCCTTTCTGGAACACCCATGATTTGGATGTTTGTGTGCTTAAGGTTGTCTACAAGTTCTCTTAGATTTTCTTTATTTTTAAATTCTTTTTTTTTTTTTTTTGTCCACCTGGCTTATTTTGGAAAGACCATCTTCAAAATCAGAAATTCTTTCTTCTGCTTGCTCTAGCCTGCTGCTTAAGTTCTCAGTTGTATTATTTCATTGAATGAATCCTTCAGTTCCAGGAGTTCTGTTAAATTATTTTTTAAGGTATTAATCTCTTTGTAAATTTCCTCCTTCATATCCTTGAAACTTTTTCTCATTTCATTGTGTTGTCTAACTGACCTTCTCATAACTTATTGAGTTTCCATAAGATCATTGCTTGGAATTCCTTTTCAGTCATTTCAAGGGTTTCCTGCCCTATGGGGTCTGGTACTTGAAAATTACTATTCCTTTGGGGGTGTCATATTTTCTTGTTTTTCATAGTTCTAGTATCTCTACTTTGATATCTGGTCATCTGGTAGAGTAGTTGCTTCTACTATTACTCTGGAGTGGGCTTTGAGGAGAGACAGAGACTTCCTCCTGTAGATGTGTTTTATGTTGACTGTCGAGTAGGATGTTTTGGTATTGGTTCCAGGTAGATGCAGTAGTGTGGTCTCTGTTGTACACTTTGGCCATATTCAGTATTAGAGTTGTGTGTGAATGCCTCCATGGCCTAAGCATTGGGGCACTTATTGATTCCTTGCTTAGGTTTTTTTTAAGTATCAAGTTCTTTTTTTTTTTTTTTTTTTTTTTTTTTTTTTTTTTTTTTTTTTTTTTTTTTTTTTTCCTTTTTTTTTTGTCTTCCTCTTTTTTTTGTTACTGACCGGTAACGGGATCGCAACCCTTGGTGTTGCATCCACACCCCGCTCAGCCAGTGAGCGGGAACCGGTCTCCACATGGGATCTGAACCCTCGGCAGGAACGCTGCCGCGCTCCCAAGCGGCGCACTCTCCAGTGCACCACCGGGCCGGCCCTTAAGTATCAAGTTCTTGAGAGCAAAGTTCCTGGGTGCTCTATCTCTCTTTGGCTGTGGGGATGACCCTGCACAGACTTGTTGTCACCCCAAATAGTGTCCTGTGACCCTGATGGGTGCACTGGGGTATACAGGAGCTCCTTAGTTTGGGTAGGTGACCCTGGGCAGGGTCTTCCTTCCTCATTCCTATAGGCAGAGGCTCTTCCTGGGTCCTTGCTTCTGCCAGTTGGGGGATGGGTTGGTGGTGATTGAGAATGTTCTTTCTTACTATATTTCGGAATCCTGGGTATCTGTACCCTTGGGGCATTCTGCGTGTGTCTCTCCTTGGACAAGGCAGTTGTATGGGCTACACATGCACTTCCCACCCCCAGGTGTGCTACTGTGCATGGCAGCATAGTGTTACTCCAGTGGGTTGGGCCACTTGGTCGTGGGTTTGCTCTCTCTCACCTCTTTCCCTGCTGGGCTCCACTGGTGACTTTCCTCATGCCAACACACTTGAGTCATCAGTAGACCACCTGTACGGTGGCCATGGTAGCAGCCATGGTTGTGGAAGTGGGTGTGTTGGACCACCAGCACTGAAGCAGTGTCTGTGACAGTGGTGGGGATGTCCATAGCACCTCCTGAGGTCCCTGCGTGCATTCCTGCCATCTGCTGGGTGGGGACTGCCTGAAGTGGCTCATCCAGATGTCTTTCAATGAGTGTGTAGTTAAAGAAACTCTGGTGTGTTCAGACTATGGAATACTACACACCCAATAAAAAGGAATAGGCTATTGATACATGACAACTTAGATATTAAGGGCATTATGCTTAGGGAAAAAAGCCATTCTCAAAGGTTACATGCTTTAGGATTTCACTTATATAACATCATTGAAATGACAAAGCTCTAGAGATGGAGAGCAGATCAGTCAGTGCCAGGGGACAAGGACAAAGGTGGGGGTGTGTGATTATACAGAGATAGTATGAAGGAGTTCCTCTGTGGTGATAAAACAGTTCTTTATCATGGTGGTCATGGGGGTTACACAAATCTATATGTGGGATCAAACTGAAGGACACACACACAAATGTTCATGTAAAAACAGTGAAAACTAAATAAGGCCTATAGTCTGTTTTCTGAAGTGGCCGCACCATTTTACCATCCCATTAGCAATGCCTGAGGGTTCCAATTTCTCCACATCCTAACCAGTAGTTGTTTTCATCTGTCTTTTTTTATCACAGCCATCCTGGTGGGTATGAAATGGTATCATGTTGGTTTTCATTTGCATTTCCCTAATGGTTAATAATTTTGAGCACTTTTTCATTTGTATATCTTCTTTGGAGAAATGTCTATTGAAATCCTTTGGCCATTTTAAAAATTGGGCTGTCTTCTTGTTGCTGAGTTGTAAGAGTTATATTTCTATTCTGGCTACTAGACTCTTATCAGATACATGATTTGTAAGTATTTTCTCCTATTCCATGAATCGCCTTTTCACTTTCTTAATGGTGTCTGCTGAAGCACAAAATTGTTTAATTTTACTGGAGTCCAACTTATCTATTTTTTCTTTTGTTGGTTGTGCTTTTGGTTTCATATCTAAAAAACCATTGCCTTTTTTTTTTTTTGTAAAAGATGACAGGTAAGGGAATCTTAACCCTTGACTTGGTGTTGTCAGCACCACGCTAACCCAATTAGCTAACCGGCCATCCCTATATGGGATCTGAACCCATGGCCTTGGTGTTATCAGCACCACACTCTCCTGAGTGAGCCATGGGCCGGCCTTAAAAAAACATTGCCTAACCAAGATCATGAAGTTTCTCTCTGCTTCCACCATCTTGCAATGTGAGACCCCTGGGTCACTGTTGCCACCACCAGATGGACTTTGGACTTCCCAGCCTCAGAAACTAAAATCATAGACTTCCGGTGAAGATGGCAGAATAGAAGGTCCCTAGCGTCACTCTCTCCCACAAATCAACCAATTTAAACTATAAAAACATAACATCAAGTGCATACGGAATGGGGAGATGCCCAGCAGGGGAGGCAGAAGCTCTGCAGATACCACATGCCCTGCGGGGCCGCCGTCACACAATCTGGCAGATAAGCTTCACCGCCTCCACCTGGCTCCATACCCAGCCCAGCCCAGTGCACACAGAGTGGGGAGACATCCGGCAGGGGAGGTGGGAACTCCACGGGGACCACACCGCTGCCGTGTGATCCAGCAGCCCGGCCCAATGTGTACAGAGCACAGAGATGTACAGCAGGGGAGATAGAAGCTCCGTAGAGTCCACACACCCTGTGGTGGGGCTGCCACCGCGCGATCCAGCAGCAGGTAGGCTTCACTGCCGCCACCCAGCTCCATCCCAAAGCCGGCCTAGAGGGCATGGAGCAGGGAGACATCCAGCAGGGGAAGGGGAAGCTCCGCAGAGACTATACGCTCTGCAGTGCCTCTGTGCATCCCAGCAGCCTGGCCCAGAGTGTACGGAACAGGGAGAAGTCCAGCACGGGAGGTGGAAGCTCAGCAGAGACCTCACACCCTGCAGTACTCCCCCACCGTGATCCAGCAGCCCGGCCAAGTCCAAGCTGACCAGAGAGGGGGCTCCCCGGAGAGGCCCAAGACCCGAGGCAACCACACATGCAAGGCACTAGTGGCCAACTGAGCAGTCACTGAGCTAGCCATACCAAATTGGCAACCACAGCAACATCTTAGTCAGTCAATAGTGTCCAACCTGTGGACTGTGAAACCCCCTGCCACAATGAATAAACATCAAAGAAAAGATACCAGAA
>NW_007728179.1:162402-187688 GCF_000696425.1 Galeopterus variegatus | reverse complement strand
GAATGAAATACTGCCATTTGCAACAACATGGATGGACCTTGAGAGAATTATATTAAGTGAAACAATTCAGGCTCAGAAAGAGAAATACCACATGTTCTCACTTATTGGTGGGAGATAAAAATAAATAAATAAATTCACACACACACACACACACACAAACTGGGGGGGAGAAGACACAACAATTACAATTCCTTGAAGTTGACATGACAAGCATACAGAAAGGACATTGTTGGGTGGGAGGGGGGACAGGGAGGAGGGAGGGAAGTTTCGGTGGTGGACCACAATAATCAACCGCATTGTATATCGACAAAATAAAATTAAAAAAAGAAAAAGATCATGAAGTTTTACACCTGTTTTCTTCTGAGAGTGTAATAGTTTTAGCTTTTCCTTTAGGTCTTTGATTCATTTTGAGTTAATTTTTGTATACAGTATGAGGTAAGGGTCCAACTTCATTGTTTTCCATGTGGATACCCAGTTTTCCCAGCATCATTTGTTAAAAAGACTATTCTTTCCCCTGTTAAATTATCTTGGCACACTTGTTGAAAATCAATTGACTATAAATGTATGGGGGTTGTTTCTATACTCTTAATTCCATTCTATTGCTATAAAAAGGTTTTGTTAAAAATCAATCAATTGTTTTCCCTGAGTCCTAACCTGGGACCACTGTGAGTAGAATCCATGTCATTTTTGCCCACTCTTATGAACTAATTTTGGTGGAGTGTCATGACACCTCATGTAGGAAAATGAAGCTGATAAGTAGGCCTCCAGAAAATGAAGAGTAAGACACGTAGTTGTGCACTGGAGAGAACTTTGGTTTGGAAATAGTAAGACCTGGGTTTCAATGCCAGTTCTATCCAAAGTTGTATGGCTTTGAGCAAATGACTGAATCTCTAGGATCTTTAGCTACTGTGAAATGGAGATAATGGTAATCTCAATCTCACAGGGCTGGTACTAGCATTAAAAGACAAAGTTTGTGGGCCGGGCCCGTGGCGCACTCGGGAGAGTGCGGTGCTGGGAGTGAAGCGGTGCTCCCGCCGTGGGTTCGGATCCTATATAGGGATGGCCGGTGTGCTCACTGGCTGAGTGTGGTGCGGGCGACACCAAGCCAAGGGTTGCGATCCCCTTACCGGTCACAAAAAAAGGGACAAAAAAAAAAGAGACAAAGTTTGTGAAAGTGATGGCATGATTCCTGGGACACAGTAGGTATTTGACATCAAGCAAACTTACAGCTGGTACGTAGTGTTGTGGGATCCCAGGTGGTTATGTGGGATCAGAAGAGGTAGGCTACTCATTGGGTACCTGTGCTAGTTCCCATGGTTCTGCTCCTGCCTCCTACACTGTGCAGCAGCTATGGTTCCATTCCCTCACCTTTTCTGTAAGGGGCAGTACAAAGGGTAAAAGAAGTAAAAAACGGCTTTCCGCAGACCAGCTTTCTGGCCAGAAGGGGAAACGTCATAGGTATGAAGGAAGTCCAGTAGTGAACCACAAAGTAATCAGGAAATAGTCATATCCTGTTTATATATGCAGAGCTTTATTTTTATAGGATAAACAGCATAACTGCATTGCCAGTCTAGAACTCTGACGACACAACTGATGGAATCCTGTCTGCTTAGATCAGGAAGCCACAATTCAGGTCCCAAGTTTACCTTGTGGAAGTCCTCAAATTATATAGAAAGGGCCTCCTTGTACTAAAAAAAGTTTCTAAGCCTAAACCGAAATAATGATTGTGTTGCTAAGGTTCTGGAGGAAAGGGTACAGTGTTCTCTGGCTTCTCATTACTCTGATCAGACAGTTGGCTGCAGCGACTCACAAGACTCCCAAACTGGGTTGTTGCCGTAGAATAACCAAGGGTGATAGAGCCACACCCTCTGCTATCCGGCCCCCTCCAGCCCTCCCATGCCCCTTTGGTTCCTTCCCCCAAAACTACCTCAGTTACTTGGGAGGGGATTCCGTTGCTGGAACCCTGATTCATTAAGTACTTTGTGACTTGGTTGGCCTCCCCTCTTATGCTTGAGATCCTCACCTCTTCCCCAATTCTCTATTTCCTGTGGCTCTATTTGGATCCCTCATGGCTTTGGGGGTTTAGTGGGAAATCTGGCTGCTGTTTTATGATTGGCAGCTCCTGGGTCTCAGGGAGGCCATATTCAACTTTGTGTTGGTCAAACAGCTGGCGCAGGGCACTGATGTAGAGTGCGTGGTACTTGTCCACCATCTTCTTGCTTGGTCTCTTAATCCTGGGGATTGGCAAGGGTTCCCCAACTATGAAGAAGGAGAAGAGACAAGCATCAGAGTCTCTCCCTGAACTCAAACTACCCATCCGTCATAAGGATCCGCATACTGAAATTCAGTATCTGGGTTCCCGCTCCTTCCTTCTTTCATTCTTTCCATTCAAGCCTCATCCTGGCCCTCATTCTCTGATCACTTAATCTCACTCATGCTAAAGAGAATGTGAGCAAGTTCAGAAGAGTGCTGAAGGAATATGTGTGAATAGTGATGCTTTTGTGGAAACTGTTGAACTCTGTCCCCTCTGTGAATGGTCACAGCTCTTATGGGTTTAATTGTCCTCTCCATCCTGCACTCAGTCACACCCACTGGAACTCCCATTGCCCATTCCAGCTGTGAGCTGGGTCCCCTAGATTTGATAGGGTGGAATCAAGAACCAGGGTGGCCCTGGGATACTGGAAAGCTCACCAACAGTGGCAATGGGCCGATTGAAAGGCAGGAAGCCCCAAGATCCGCGACTGAGGCCCCAGCCATGGAAGGTGAAAAAATTTAGTCCTAGGATTTTTTTGAAAGTGTCCTGGAAGGTTTTTTGGAAGAACCTTATCCATGTGCCCTCAGAGAAGGTCTACTGATTGTGAACCTCGTTCTCACCAAAGGAATAAGAAGGGACAAGATATGCCCTGCAAAGAAAGGGGCAGGAGTGGGAGCTCTCTGAAGAAGCTTCCCCAGAAAAACCCTCTCCAAAGTGGAGAACCTTTCCAGCCTCCCCATTTTTAGGACAAGAACCCAAGCACCAAAATGTCTGTAGGCACATGTCCCATTCCTGCCATGCACCACCCTCCCAATTGATCTCTCTGAGGGGAAATGCTGTACATTGTCCTGTGATGGGGAGAAACTAATCTCAGGAGAACTGTCTTCATTGCATCCAGCATCTACGGCACATTTCCTAAACTGCATATCCGGACATGTCACTCCTCTCTTTAAAGCTCTTCCAGAGGTTCTCATTTTGTACCATGCTGCTTAGCATGGTCTTTATGCTCTAGCCCTTCCTACCTGGCTAGATTCCCTTCTCCCCACTCCTTTCTTGCGATCTGCTTAGCCATACTAGGCATGCCTAGTTCTCTCTTGACAATGAGTCATTGCACATGTTTTCCCTCTGTCGAAAGTGCCTTCCCTCTCTTTACATGGCTAATTCAATTTTGCCCTTCAATACTAAGTTCTGATTTCATCCCTGTGAAGAAACTTTCTTTGACCATCTTCAAGTCCCTCAATGTGGACTAGGTACCCCTCATCTAGTGCTTACCTCTTTCCTACACTACACTACCGCAACTCTGTATTAAAGTCATTTTCTTAGCTGTCTGACTCCCCCAATAGACAGCAAGCCAATCAAAGGTGGGAACGGTGTCATATTCATTGTTGAATCCCTAGAGCCTGACATAGTGCCTGACATGTTGTAGGTCCTCATTGAATGCCTGAGTTCTTTCTCCCTTTTGGTCTGACTGGCAGCTCCTACTAATATTTCAATTCACAGTTCAGATGTCACCCACCTATGAAACCTCTACTCTGGGTCAATGTCTTCCCATAAGTTGGTGCTCTCATAGTACTTTGTACACATCTCCATTATAGCACTTTGTTCACTCAACAAATATTTACTGAGTTCTTTTGACGTGCCAGCACTGTTTTATGCTGTGGGAATACATCAATGAACACAGAAATTTAAAAAATTTCTGTCCTCATGGAGCTTACCTTTTTTGGGGGAAATACAGACAATAAACAAAAAAATAGTAAACAAATAAATAAAATATATGGTATATGAGAATATGATAAGTGCAATGGGAAAAAATAGAGCAGGCTGGTCAGGATAGACCTTACTGAGGAGAGACAGTTGAACAGACTTGAAGAAGGTAAAGGGATGAGCTGTGCAGTTATTTGGAGAAAGCCATCCAGGCATAGGGGACAGCTACAGCAAAGGTCCTACAGCAGGCATGTGTGGACTGTTTGAGGGACAGCAGGAAGGCCAGGGTAGGTCTGATGGAGTGAGAAAGGGGCGACGCATGGGTGATGAGGTCAGAGAGGTGGTTAAGGACTAGATTATTCAGGGTTTTGCAGGTCCTTATAAGGACTTTGGCTTTTACTCTGAGTGACATGGGAGCCTTTGGAACTTTTTGAATAGGGACATGATATGACATGTTTAACAGGATTATCCTGGCTGCAGCTGGGAATAGACTCTTGGGGGTGGGGGAGGCAGGGAGAGCAGTTAGAAGTATTGTAGCAATCCAGGGGAGAGGTGACGGTAGTTTTAACCATGGGATGATAGTCAAGATGGTAAGTGGTTGGACTCTGCATATATTTACAATTATATGTGCATGTGTCTGCCTTCTACATTGCACTGTGAGTTTGCAAGGATCAGGTATTACTTATGTTTATATTCTCAATGCCTGGTATTATGCCTGACACACAGTACGTGTTCAATAACCACTGAATGGATGCATTCTATGAGTATGCAGGCCCCCCCAGACTGCATACTCTTTGGGGGCCTGTCTTATTCGTTTTTGCAATCCTTACAACATCAAGGCCAGTGCCTTCTTTGCCCTTGGTAGGTCCTCAGGGCCTCCCAGTTAACAGAGCGATACAGAGTAAAGGTCCACTTCCCCAGACCTTCTGCCTATCAGGCTAATGAGCAGAAAGGAAGAGGTCTTCTGCTGTTCTTTCTCCAACTTCAAGTAAGAAAAATGCCCACTAAAATGTCTCCGGAGGTCCAAACACCCCTAAGGCACAGTGTGAGAGGGTAGAAAGAAAAAGAGTGAAGAGGAGGTCCCCTCTAACAAGTTTCGCAGGGAGGGTACCATTCTGAAGAAGGCTACAGAGGCCCTATGGCACCTTGACAACACAGCACCAGAACTTAGGGACCCACCCTGTCTTCAGTGCCAACTTTACAAAACCTTTACGCTCTTTGAGGAAGATGGTAGAGGCTCCTGGCCGGCACAAGAGGGCTTCAGTAGCTCTACACACCACAATAATCACAGCATTGCCTGAGCCTTTCTGGGTCAGCAAATACTTCAAGGCCAACTCGCTCACTGGGCACAAACCTGAGAAACCAAAGAGTCAAGTGGTAGGACAAACTTGGTGCCTGTGGAGGGGGTGAGTGGTTTCTCCAGGCTCTTCTTGCTGCAGACAGTTCAGTTTCCTGACTATTGCTGTTTCCACCCTTCTGTCTTGGATCTTCATATCCTGGACTAACCCTAGCCTGAGGCTGGTCCTTAGGGTCAGCTGCTTACCTTCGGGGTCTGCACTACTGCAGCTGGAGCTATACTGAGTTCTTCTGCCTACTTCCATCCATAGCCTACTACCTTTCAGATCAGTAGTATTTAAGCCCACCCTTCCCTCTCTACCCATGAACCATAGCCGTCTTCCACTCTTCCCAGGCTGACAGCACTGGAGACCCTCCATAGTTCTCTTCTCCAAGGGTGATCAGGACTAGCCACCACCAACCTGCTTCCTTCCTAAGAGCAACCTGCAAAAGGGGAGCCATAGGTTAGGGTTTCTGGAGAGTAGGTAGACCCGAGAGCCAACACAAGCCAAATTGAAATATTGATAAACAATGGAGGCTGGATGACACCCTGTTGTTCAACAACAGTCCCAGAGTCTTTCATCACTTCTGTCTCCCATCTTTGCCCTGCACTCACCTTCTATTCTCTACAGGGATGGTAGAAATTTCCTCCAGTCTCCAGCCATTAAGAGCCACTGTTTCAGGGCTATCCTAACTTTGGAGGGGAGCAAAAGCATCCTCTGGAACTCCAGTAGTCCCACCTGGCACTTCCAGCTAAATGTATCTTACATTTTTATGTTTGGATTCAGTTGTTTTCTGGTGTCCAGAAGGATGAATATTCATCCAGAGAGAAGGACATTTGTCACAGTACCCTGGCATGAAGCCTGGCAAAGGGAAGTTATCTTGGACTTGGATGGATGCCTATTCTATATATCTTGACCTCTTATGCAAGTGTGAAAGTGTTCCCAGGAGATGAAGGGTATGGACCAGGAGCATACTAGCTAGGATGAGAGACTTTAAAATGTCTTTAAGACACCCTGGGATGAGAGCTGCTGTACAATGACTGACCAAAAGAAGCCACCTGACATCCCAGAAAGAGTCTGGTGAAGTTTGTCTGATCTGCCTCATTCATGCCTGGTTTTCCCTGCATTTGTGTTTAATACTCGGCTTTCGCCCTCTGCTTTCCACTCTGGCTTTGATCCTGAACTCTGGCCTTCTGCTTCCCCCTCTGAAAGGAGTCCTGGCAACTCTTATGAATGCCTGTAACTTCCTCCACTGCCCAACCAAACCCTACTTCCCAGATCTTCAACAGAGCCTGATGCTTAGCCACATTCTCTTGTTACTGGCCCAGAATGTTCTGGATTCAATTTCTACCAAGTCCTCTTCCAGCAGGGAGTGACTGTCAGAACTTATTGGGATTGGAGCCCTGAGGTCGGTCAGAGAATGAAATGATTTCTTATACTCACCCATCGACATTACATATTCTTGCACAATCAGGATCCAGAAGATCCCTTCCAAGGTCCCTGCAGAGGGAGTGATGGATAGGAAAATCCAAGCAAAGCCAGTGGCCTCAGTGGCAAAGTTGATGAAGACACCATAACAGATAATGCCATGGGGGTGGTTGGCAATGATGTAGTTGTGTTTGGGAGAAAGGTCATGAGTCTTCACCAGCTGTTAGAGGGAGATTGAATCAGAGCATTGGCTAGGAAGAAGGAATAGAGGACATGTGGACTCAAAACCCAGCAGGTAGCCTATGTTTCTCTCTGGGAGCCCTTTACTGGGATGTCATGATTGTCACAGGATTTCCAGGAGTCATGATGGTCAGAGAGATTGACTTGGGTTTGCCACTGTCCTCCCACATGCCCATCCATCTTGGGCCCCTACTCTGCATTATGTCTCTGGGCACTGACCTTCACTGCTGGCCACTAAAGACTTTGAAAACATGGAGCTGAGTAGGGAGTGAGAGTCTTGGCAACAAGAACTGAAGGCACCTGGAGGAAGGGTCATCACCTTTACTGGGAAGTAATCTAGGAAATACTTCCAGAGGGTCCAGTTTTGTACCCAAGCTGAATGCCTACCACCTGAGTACAGAAGGGAAGGGAAGAGCAGGTGTGGTATTGCCAGTCCCTCTACCTCTCCCAGAGGTGGAGAGCTCTGCCTGCAGTCCTCAGGTCACAGGAGGGACTGACTGCTCACACCTGAGAGCTGTAGGTGCTGTCCCCAAATCCAACTCCCAAGACATAGGCAGCCCCTGCTCCTCTGGAGCCAGCTAGAAAAATGATAGGAAAACAGCCTGAGAATGGGGGCACCTGCCCAGAAATCTCAAGCTCTTAATTCTTCCTGGGCAGCTTGGCAGAGACCTCTGTCCCTGCTGAGCATTGCTTTCCCCTCTCTCTCCCCTTCCCTCTCCCCCTTTGCCCCCTTTGCTTCTCCCCCTCGTTCCCTCTACCCCCCTCTCCCTGTGGTTCCATCCCTGGCACAGACAGGACCACCATTCTGCCCCTGGCTCTTACCTTGACTGTGGGTGTTCCAATCATAGGCAAGCCAGGCTAAGGAGAGCACAGCCAAGAACCAGAACTTAGTGAACACCACAGAGTAGGGTATAAGGATAATGGGAATAGCTCCTGAGGGGACACAAAGGGTTCATGTCATTCAGTTTCCTTCAAGTTTTAGTACACCTCTCATAATAGCGATCTGTGCTGTACACTGAAGGAGCAGGGCAAAGCTGGGAGAGTATCCTTCTCTCCCTCTTACCCCATCCCCCACCTAGCTCTGCTGTGGTCCAGGCTAACCTCTGAGCCCTTGGATATGGGTCCCCTTCATGACTGAGATTTTAACTGAGGAAATAGCAGAACCAAGAAGTTCTGAGAGCAGGCCCTCAGAAGGGTCAAAGGAACAGCACTCTTTAGCAAGTGCAAAGAACAGCACGTTGGGCTGGTGGCTGAACATCCCCATTCTGGGATCTCAGGAAATTCTTTCTAAAAGCTTGGCCCTTCTTCCTTTGTTGAACTGCTAAATCCACATATTCCGGTGGAGAGGGGTTGCCTGCAGTGTATAGGCTGTTTGATGCTGAAAAGGAAACACAGATTAGAAACTGCTTTACTGTGTTCTATTTTGTCCCTTTTAAAATATCGCAAAGGTTCAGGAAGGAAAAAATGTATCTCTGTTAGCAAAGTCACAGCAGGCTGTGAAATGCAAACATGATACATTTTACAGAAGTGAGAATTGAATTCCATTTTAAAATTTGCACTCATGAGAAAGAGGGCTAAGTACACGTAGTGTGAATAAGAAAAGACCTAGCTAAGGGAATGACTTCTTTGACCAGGTGCCACATCATGGTAGATAAAAGTTTCAGAGAAGGGGAAGAAACTCAAGAGTTACCAACCAGCAGGTTTGTCTCTTACAGTTTGGACATAGAAAAAAATAGCAGGGAAAAGACTGAATGGACATTGCTTTCAAAGGTCATGTTATGGAGCAGAAGAAATTTTAGTGATAGACTGATTTCCCCTTGTGAGAACTGGCTGCGATGGCTGTTATAAGCATGCTAATTAGACAGGAAGTAGCGGTGGAGGAATCAAAATCATGGAGCCTGCCATGGAATAAAAGCCCTGCTTCCTCTGATCTTCATGAAAGATGAAAATAAACTTGCCAGTTAAGCTTCAAATGAAAACTCAGATAAATTTAAATAAGAATTATTACTAATTGAAGGTAGTGTAAGTGTATCATTTGTTTTATATCTTGCTTCAAATAAATTTTGTGTGTCCAGTATTTAGAACAGTGGCTGGCAAACAGTAGGTGTTCAACAAATATCTGTAGACTGACTGAAAAATAAACAAACTTTTTCTCTTTTCAATAACAGGTAAGCTAAATGATTAGTGTTTAGTCAGTATATATAATGTTATTTAAAAAGCATAGATGGGTTGTGTGCCTTATATTTTATTTCCTTTGTTTATCCACCAGTCCTAAAGGCAGTTTAAGAGCCCTTACCTTGGTAAGCAGCATCCCTCTTGTGGAATCTATTGGAACTGCAGGTGTGGCCCTGCGCGAGACCATAAGTGTCCTCTGAGGGCAAGCCTTCCAGACCCAGCCTGTTTCAGTGTCATCAGTGTCATTCATGCACAGTGTCAAAAGCAGGATTTAAAGAGATAAGAGAAACAGAGGCCAAACGTTGGAAGAGCTAACATAAAGTGAGGGTATCTAAGGAAGGAACGATGAAGAACAAACGTTTGTGTGTATGTATGTATGAAGTTCCCTTAGATATTATGGGCTTGACATCAGGAGATTGTTCCACCGTCTCTTGTCCATGCTCAAGTGAGGTGTCTTTGAGAGGATTATCAAGGAGGAAGTTCACACAGGAGGCTCCTAATTTTGTTTGTACTGAAGATGGCCAAGCCATCCTAATAGAGGTGTAGTGGTATCTCATCATAATTTTAATTTGCATCTCCCTAATAGTTTATGATGCATAACAGATTTTCATGTTCTTATATGCCTTCTGTATATTCTCTTTCATGAAGTGTCTCCTAAAATATTTTGCCTGTTTTTCAATTGGTTTGTTTGTTTACTTACTGTTGACTTTTGAGAATTCTTTATACGTTTTGGATACAAGTGCTTTGATGTGTGATTTGCAAACATTTTCTCCCAGTCTGTGTCCATCTTTTTATTCTTTTAACAGGGTCTTTCTCATAGCAAAACCTTTTAATTTTGGTGAAGTCCAATTTATCAACTTTTTTTCTTTTTACAGATTATGCTTTTGGTGCCTAATCTAAGAACTCTTTGCCTAACCTCAGGTCATAAAGGTTTTCTCCTACATTTTCTTCTACAAACTTTACAGTTTTCTGTTTTACATTTAGATCTATGATCCATTTCAAGTTAATTTTTTTTCTATCTTTGCAAAAGTATAATTGAAAAAAATTGTATATATTCAAGGTGTACAATGTGATGACTTGGTACACATATACCTTGTGTAATGATTATCACAATCAAATTAATAAACACATCCACCACCACACATAGTTACCCTTTGTGTGTGTTGGGCAGGGGGGAGCGGTGAGGACACTTAACATATACTCTCAGCAAATTTCAAGTAAATAATGCAGTATTATCAACTATAGTCACCATACTGTACTTTAGATCACCAGAATTTATTCATCTTATAACTGGAACTTTGTACCATTTGACTAACATCTCCCCATTTTCTGTCACTCCCCAGACCCTGGCAAACACTATTATACTCTCTGCTTCTATAAGTTCAACATTTTTAGATTCCACATATAAGTGAGATCATACAGTATTTGTCTTTCTGTATCTGGCTTATCTCACTTAGCATAATAATATCCTTCAGATTCATTTATGTTGCTGCAGATGACAGGATTTTTTTTGTTTTTATGGCTGAATAATATTCCATTGTGTGTGTGTGTGTGTGTGTGTGTGTGACATTTTCTTTATCCGTTCATCTGTCAATGGACTCTTAGGTTGATTTCATATCTTGGCTATTGTGAATGAACATGGGGGTGCAGATATATCCTCGAGATACTGAATTTATTACCTTTGGAAATGCCGCACTGTTTTCCATAATGGCTGTACCAATTTTCATTCCTACCAACAGTGTGCAAGGGTTCTCTTTTCTCCACATCCTCACCAACACTTCTTATGTCTTGTCTTTTTGATAATAGCCATCCCAACACATGCAAGGTGATATCTCATTATGGTTTTGATTTGCATTTCCCTGATGACTAGTGTATTAGTCCTTTTTGTGTTGCTATAACAGAAATACCTGAGACTGGATGATTTATAAAGAAAAACAAAATTTATTGCTTACAGTTTCTGAGCCTGGGAAGTCCAAAGTCCATCTGCTGGTGGTGACAGTGACCCAGGGGTCTCACATTGCAAGATGGTGGAAGCAGAGAGAGCAAGAGAGACAGACTCTCTTCTTTTAAAGCCCTCAGAACCAGGCCCTGACCACCATTTTTAATCCATTCATTACTGCAGGGTCCTTCTATCCAATCACCTCTCCAAGGCTCCACCTTTCAATGACCATAATAGGATCTCCCACCCTCTTAAAAGTCACAGTGGGGGCTAAGTTTCTAATACATAAAACTTGGGGGACATAATTCAAGCTTCAGGGAGTTTTGGGGGGATACAATTCAATCCACTACAACTAGTAATGTTGAGCACCTTTTCATATACTTCCTGGCTATTTATATGTTTTCTTTGGAAAAATATCTATTCAGGTCCTTTGCCCATTTAAAAAATTAGGTTATTCGGTTCTTTTGCTGTTGAGTTGTATGAGTTCTTTATATATTTTGGAGATTAATCTCTTATCAAATATATAATTTGCAAAATTTTCTTCCATCTTTAGTTGCCTCTTAATTTTGTTGTTTCCTCTGATGGTTAGTTTTGTGTACTCCCACTTATCTATTTTTACTTCTGTGCTTTTGTTGTCACATCCAGAAAATCATTGCCAAGGCCAATGTCAAGGAGCATTTTCCATATGTTTTCTTCCAGAAGTTTCATGGTTTCAGGTCTTACATTTAAGTCTTTAATCCATTTCGAGTTAATTTTTGTATATGTTGTAAGATAAGTGTCCAATTTCATTCTTCAGCATTCTTCAGCATGAGAATATCCAGTTTGGCACCATTTATTGAAGAGACTATCCTTTCCCCATTGTGTAGTCTCAGTGCCCTTGTCAAAGATTAGTTAACCATCTATGTGTGGGACTATTTCTAGGCTCTCTGTTCCATTGGTCTATGTGTTTATTTTTTATGCCAGAGCCATACTGTTTTTATTACTACAGTTTTGTAATATAGTTTGAAATTAGGAAGTGTGATGCCTAAGCTTTGTTCTTCTTTGTTAAGATTACTTTGGCTATTCAGGGTTGTTTGTAATCCTATACAAATTTTAGAATTGTGGTTTTTTTTGTTTGTTTGTTTCTGTGAAAAATGTCACTGGAATTTTGATAGGGATTGCATTGAATCTATAGATTGTTTTGAATGGTATGGTCATTTTACAATATTAATTCTTCCAATTCATGAACACGGGATCTCTTTCCATTTATTTGTATCTTCTTCAATTTCTTTCATCATCTTATAGTTTTCAGTGTGCAGATCTTTTACCCCTAGGTTATATTTATTCTTAATTATTTTGTTCTTTTTGATGTTATTGTAAATGTGCTTGTATTATTTATTTCTTTTTCAGATAGTTCATTGTTAGTGTGTAGAAATGCAACTGGTTTTTGTATGTTGATTTTGTATCCAGCCACTTTACTGAATTTGTCTATTAGTTCTAATGTTTTTTAATGGAGTATTTAGGATTTTCTATATGTAAGATCATGTCATCTGTTAACAGAGAGAATTTAACTTTTTCCTTTTCTTTTTTTTTTTTTTTCCTTTTTTGTCTTTTTTACTGACCAGTAATGGGATCGCAACCCTCGGTGTTGTGCCCGTACCAGGGACCAGCAACGGGATCGCAACCCTCGGTGTTGCACCCGCACTGCGCTCAGCCAGTGAGCAGGAACCGGTCTTCACATGGGATCTGAACCCTCGGCGGGAGCGCCACCACGCTCCCAAGCGGCGCACTCTCCAGTGCGCCACCGGGCCGGCCCTAACTTTTTCCTTTTCAATTTAGGTGTCTTTTGTTTCTTTTTATTGTCTAATTGCTCTTGCTAGGACTTCCAGTACTATGTTGAATAGAAATGATGAGAGAGGGCACCCTTGTCTTGTTCTTGATCGTAGAGGAAAAACTTTCAGCTTTTCACCATTGAATATGATGTTAGCTGTGGGCTTGTTGTATATGGATTTTATTGTGTTGAGATACATTCTTTCTATACCTAATTTGCTGAGAGTTTTTTTTTTATCATGAAAGGATATTAAATTGTATAAAATAACTTTGCTGCATTTATTGAGGTGATCATATGACTTTTATCCTTCATTCTGTTAAGGTGGTGTATTATATTATTGATTTATGTATGTTGAACCATCCTTGCATTCCAGGGATAAATTCCACTTGATCATGGTGTATGATCCTTTTAATGTGCTGTTGAATTTAGTATGCCAGTATTTTGTTGAGGATTTTTGCATCTATGTTTATCAGGCCTGTAATTTTCTTTCCTTGCCTGGCTTTGGTTTCAGGGTAATGCTGGCATTGTAAAATGAATTTGGAAGTGTTTTCTCCTCTTCAGTTTTTTTTTGGAAGACTTTGAGAAGTTATTGGCATTAATTCTTTAAGTGCTTGGTATTATTCACCCATGAAGTGATCTGGTTCTGGGCTTTTCTTCGTCAGGAGGTTTTTGATTACCGATTCAATCTCCTTACTTGTTAGTCTGTTCAGATTTCCTATTTCTTCATGATTCATGCTTGGTAAATTGTATGCATCTAGGAATTTATCCATTTCTTCTAGATTATCCCATTTGTTGGCATATGATTGTTCATAATACAGTTGACCCTTGAACAGTGTGGGGGTTAGGGGTAACAGCCCCATGCAGTAAAAAATCTACATATAACTTTCCCCATGTCATTACTTAAGTAGTTAAGTAACTTAAGTAGTTAAATACTTAAGTAGTTGGTCCTGTGGAACTCACGCATACAAAAAGTCGGCCCTCCATTTATGTGGGTTCCTTGTGTAAGTGGACCAGCCTAGTTCAAGCACATGTTGTTCTTATGATCCTTTGTATTTCTGTATATCAGTTGCAATGTCTCCTCTTTCGTTTCTAATTTTATTTGATATCCTGTCTTTTTTCTTAGTCTAGCTGAAGGTTTGTCGTTTCAAAACCCAACTCTTAGTTTTGCTGATCTTTCTGTTGCCTTTCTATTCTCTATTTCATTTATCTCTGCTTTAATCATTATTATTTTCTTCCTTCTGCTACCTTTGGCGTTAGCTTGTTCTTCTTTTTCTAGTTCCTTGAGGTGTAAAGTTTGGTTGTTTATTTGAGAGCTTTCTTTCTTGTGTGCGTAGGTATTTATCATTATACACTTCCCTCTTAGAATTGCCTTTGCTGCATCCCATAAGTTTTGGCATGCTGTGTATCATTTTTATTTGCCTCAGGATACTTTTTGGTTTCCCTTTTGGTTTCTTCTTTGACTGAGATCTGCAGGCCCGCCTCTTGGTGCTTCCTGCCAGACTTCTG
Organism: Galeopterus variegatus; assembly: GCF_000696425.1. Classification (NCBI taxonomy): domain Eukaryota; kingdom Metazoa; phylum Chordata; class Mammalia; order Dermoptera; family Cynocephalidae; genus Galeopterus; species Galeopterus variegatus. Next base: position 173,295 of record NW_007728179.1, on the reverse strand, counting down.
TGTGGGCAAGACTGTCCATGGACCATGGTTAAGTGGGACTGGAGCCAAGTTATAGGGCTCTTTCAGGATCTTCCGTGGGATCAGGTGGCAAGCCTGTCTCCTGGGCCATGAACAGGCGTGACTCCCAGTGGGTCCTTGGGCAGGCACAACTGCTCTTATACCACAGCAGAGAGGGGCTGCTGTTGAGTTATCAGTCTACTTCAGGGTCCACTGCTGGGACCGAGGTCGGCAAGTCTGTCACCTGAGCATGAGTGGGTATTTCTCCTCTTGGACCCTTTGGCAGACAATTTTGGTGGCAGAACCAAAGCCAAATTGGGTTGTAGCTGAGTCTTCAGTGGGGGTGAGGCCATTTCCAGGTCTGTAGCTTGCACCACAGTCAATGAGCCTGCTACCGGAATGGGCCTGCCCTCTTAAAACAGCCCTCCTTGGTCTTGGGCTCCACCAGGGTTTTCCAACATCTTACCGGGTCCCAAAGCTCTCACAAAGGCACTTTGGCCCACTCATGGCTGCCAAATTATTGTGCTGTGGGGAGATATGACTTCCTATTCCAACATCTTGTTGATGTAACTCGAGTTAATTTCTTAATAAGGTGTGAGGTTTTGATCAGGTTCATTTTGCTGAATATGGATATCCAATTTTTCCAACACCATTTGTTGAGAAGACTATTTTTCCTCCATTGAGCTGCTTTTTCATCATTGTCAAAAATCAACTGGCCATATTTGTGTAGGTCTAGTTCTTGACTCTATTCTGTTCCATGGATCAATATGTCCATCCCTTCACCAATACTTCACTGTCTTGGTTACTGTAGTCTTATACTAAGCTTTAAAATCAGATTGTGTGATTCCTCTAGCTTTATTCTTTCTCAAAATTGTTTAAGCTCTTGTGGTTCCTTTGTTTTTCTTTATAAAAATTTTAATCAGCTTGTCTATGTCTACAAAAATTCCTGATGGGAGTTTTTTCAAATTAAATTAATTTTTTTATTTTGAAAAAGCTTTAGACTGGCAGAAAATTTGCAAGAATATTTTAATAAAATCCCATATAGCCTTCACCTATATCTACCCATTGTTAACATTTTAAATTTGATTTAGTTCTAAATATAAAAATATAAGTAACTACATATATGCTTGTATTTTAGAGTACTACAATCCTTTGCCCTTAAATACTTCAGCATATATTTTCCAAAAACAAAGGTATTCTCTTCCCTTGTAGTACCCACAGTGCTATTATTAAATTTGGGAAATTTAATACTTATGCAAGGACTGGCCCATGGCTCACTCGGGAGAGTGCGGTGCTGATAACACCAAGGCTGTGGGTTCAGATCCTATATAGGGATGGCCGGTTTGCTCACTGGGTGAGCGTGGTGCTGACAACACCAAGCCAAGGGTTGAGATCCCCTTACTGGTCATCTTTAGAAAAAAAAATATTTATGGAAAACTGTTATCTAATATACCCTGCTGGGGTTTTTATTCAAATTGCATTGCCTTTATAGATCAAAGTGGAGAGAATAACATCTTTAATATATTGATTCTTCCAATCAGTGAACATGATAAATCTGTAGTTATTTAGGTCTTTTATTTTATTCATCAGCATTTTATAGTTTTGAGCCTACAGATCCTATACATATTTTGTTAGAATTATTGATAAATATTTCATTTTTGGAGGTATTTCAATGGTATTGTTTTTAAAATTTCTGTTATCAGTTGTTCTCTGCTAGTGTATAGAATTGTGATTAATTTTTATGTGTGTGATCTTGAATCCTGTGACTGGGTAATCTCATTTTTAGTCCTTGAAGGTTTTTGTTTTTTTAAAAAGTAGATTCCTTGGGATTTTACATAGATGATCATGTCATCTGTGAATAAGGACAGTTTTATTTCTCATTTTCCAATCTGTATGCCTTTATTTTTTTCTTCTTGCCTTATTGCATTTGCTAGAACTTTTAGTATGCTGTTGAATACAAGTGGTGAGAATGGACATCTTTGCTTTGTACCCAATCTTAGGGAGAAAGCTTTCAGTCTTTTACCATTAAGCATGATGTTAGCTGTAGGTTTTTTTGTAGATGTTCTTTATCAGGTTGAAGAAGTTCTTTTCTATTACTAGTTTGCTGAGAGGTTTTGTCATGATTGAGTGTTAAAGTTTGTCAAATGCTTTTTCTACATTAATTGATATGACTTTTTTTCTTCCGTAGATGATTAATATGGTAGTTCATATTGATTGACTTTCAAATATTTGTACTTGCATTCCTGGATAAAGCTCACTCGTCATGGTGCATTATTCTTCATAATATATTGCTGGATTCGATTTGTTAATATTTCATGGAGAATTTTTGCATTTTGTATTCATGCTGAATATTGGTCTGGAGTTTGCTTTTTGTACTGTCTTTGTTTGATTTTGGTATCAGGGTCTAGTCTCATAAATGAGCTGGGAAATTTTCCTTCCTGTTCAGTTTTCTGGAACAGATTGTGTAGAATTCGTGATATTTCTTCTTCTTCTTCTTCTTTTTTTTTTTTTAAAAGATGACCGGTAAGGGGATCTTAACCCTTGATTTGGTGTTGTCAGCACCACACTCTCCCAAGTGAACCATGGGCTGGCCCATATTTCTTCTTTAAATGTTCACTAGATTTGCTTTTGAAACCATCTAGACCTGGAGAACTCTGTTTTGGGAGGTTTCCAAAATTAAAATCAAAATTAAATTTAATTAATAGGTATAAATTATCTATTTCATCTTGGATGGGTTTTGGTTGTTTGTGGTTTTCAAGGAGGTCTCCAAATGTAATTGTTAATTTTTCTATTTTTCTTTTTAGTTCTGTCAGTTTTTGCCTCATATATTTTGAAGTTAGATGCAAACACATTTAGGATTATGTCTTCTTGGCGAATTGACCCTTTTATGGGGTCAATGTTAGTCTTTATCCCTGGTCCTGACTTTTAAATTAAAAAAAAACAAATCTATACAGCCTCAAATTGCTAATCATTACTAGCTTATGTTAAAGGTGGTACCGATATGAATCTAAGTGGTTTCTTTCTTCAAATCATCTCTGATTCTTCTCACTTGATCACTTTTCCCATATAGTAATAGCTAAGATTTATTGTACACTCATCATGTAAAACTAAGTTTTTTACATAGTATATTTTATTTAATCTTCATAAAGACCCTATTTGTGGATGAGAAGCTGAGGTTCAGAGAGCTTAAATAGTTCCAAGGTCACACAGCTAGCTCGTGGGCAAGCCAGGGTTGGAAACCCAGATTGTCTTACTCCAGAGACTGTATCCTTAACCGCTAAGCTCTAATTATTGTTTCCCTTTAGTCAGTTACTAATTCCTGTCAGTTCTGCCTTCCAGATATCTTCAAATTATCTTGTTCCCCACCTCCATGCTACCACCTGGCATAAACCACCATCATCTCCCATCCAGATAACCACCAGTGTCTTCTACATAAACTCCCTACTCCTATTTGAGTCATGGTACAGCCAGTGTGTTAAATGCAAGTGTGGCTGTCACTCTGCATTATAACCAAGAAAATGACTAGTTTGTCAAAGAGGCATATCTATGGCTTTGTGATTACTTACTGAACCTAAATTAACCATAAATATAAAAAGTCTTAGGATCAGGTCTAGTCTCCTAACCCTGGTTTAAAAAGCCCTTTGTGATTCAGCCCCTGGCCACTGCTTTGTTCTCTGCATTCCACCATGCTGTTCTTCTTTCAGTTCCTTCAACTCATTCTGCTCCCTAGCTTCAGGGATTTTGTGCATGCAGTCCTCCTTGCCTGGAAGACCCTTTCCTCAGCTCTTTGCCTAGCTAGTTCCTATTAATCTTTCAGGCCTCAGGATAAATGTCAGAGGTTCAGTATTTCTGGAGCCATCTTTGACTTCTCTTTCTTTCGAAAAATATCTCTCCCAATCCATCTTCCTGCCTCTGTCCCCATTGCTACTGCCACAGCCCAGGACTTGATCTCCTTTGGTCTGGACTGCAGCCTCTTATCTGCTCTTTGGCTGCTGATCTCTTCCCCACTAGTCCATTTTCCATGCTACTGCCAGACATTTTAAAAAAGCCTCCTCTAAACCTTCAATATTTTCAGTTCCCTATTGCTGACGGAATAAAGTCTGAACATATTTGCCTGGCATTCAAGCCCTCCCTAGCCTCATCTCTCAGTATCTGCACTCACACTCCTTGTACTGTAGCCCAGTGTTTCTCAAAGTGTGGTCCCCATACCATTGTAAGGACACTAGATGATTTGAGGTGGTAAATGGATGGAAAGTTATTTTAATATTTAAGAATAAAAGTAGATTCATGGTAGTGATATACAGTTTCCTGTTAAAATACATTAATTTAGGCTACAGAATTGAGTTAATTTGGGGGGGAAAAGTATGTTAAATAATAATAGCATAGGTGGCACATAGCTTTGGAAAGAACCAGAAGGCGGGATACAAATGGCTGAAGTATGGAAAACAGGGGCCCAACCACCTTAGTCTACTTCCCAGTCCCTCAACTCCCCATGTAATTTCACATCTCTACACCTTTGGTGATGCTGCTCCCTTATTTTTATTACTCTATCCCCAAGTTTCTGCCTATCAAAATTCTCTCAGCCTTCAAGGCTTAGCTCAAATGACACCTCCTTGATGATATCTTTTCTAATCCCCTGGTTGGAATTAAGGATTCCCTCCCCAACATATTATTGGTGCTTCCATCTGGCCCTGCTCCATTTTGTTTGCTGGTGTAATTAGTACCTCAGAGTCTGGCCCTCTCCATATTAGACAGTAAGCTTATCAAAAACAACCTTTAGCACAGTGCCAAGCCCAGGGAGATGGCCCATGATAAATATCTGTTACATTGAATTGTAGTACAGGGAGAAGTTTGATTTCAAAATTCTCCAGGTGGCAGGTAAAAGCTAACAGGAAGAGAAACCACCAATGTTCTTATTCCAAACAAGGAAATGCCTTCCAAGGTTACAGGGTGTGTATATGTGTAAGGCTATAGGTAATACGTTATTTCCAGTGTAAGGTGAAGACCTATCATCCTTACAGGTGGAAGCATTATTCAGGGCAATGACCTAAATCTGAGTGTTGTCAATGCCTACCAAATCTAGTCAGTTGGCTCAATGCCTTCAGAAATCCAAGAGCATAGCTGGTTTGTCAAAGAGGAATTTCTGTTGGATTACTTACTGGATCTAAATTAACTATAAATATAAGAGCTTATAGGAGTAAAAAGTCATTTAATAGTTCAACAAACATTGACTGAACTTGCTTCATATGAAATCTCTCTACTAAAAGCTATGGGTTCAGGGTTGGGGACTGGAAGGAGAAAAGCAAAAGAGTAAATATGGAAAGGATGAAAATAATGCAAGTGTGGTCCTTGATTCCATATATTGAACACTTATTATGAAACAGCACTCTGTTCAGCACTTAATGTGCATTATCTCATTTAATCCTCTCACAATCCTGATGGGTAGATAATTTTATTATCCCCATTCATAGTTGAAGAAACTGAGGCTCAGAGAAGTCATGTATCTTTGCTCCAAGCTTTGGGGGAATAGTAGGTAGCATTTGTTGGGTCATTATTATGTGCCAAGAGCTATTTTCAGCACTTTCTGTGTGTCAACTCATATTAATACATGTGCAAAACAAAGTTTCTGCCTTCTAGAAACTCTAGGCTTCCTGTAAAGGTAAGATTTAAAGTTGAATTTTGGAGAAAGGTTAGGATTTTGACAGATGAATTGGCGGAGGAAAGGCCTTCCATGCACAAGGAAGAGCTTGAACAAAAGCCTGGAGATGGAAGAGTCCAAGGCCTGTGAGTAACATCATAATCTGCAAAAATATACGGAGCATAAGGAAGCTGTGGAACAGGAGATGAAACTGGGAAGGAAGCTAGGGAGGTTAGGCCTGATGCTGAAGGAAATGAGAAGCCAGTAAAGGTTATTAAGTAAAGGAGTGGCTTGATCATATCTGTGTTTCAGGAAGCTAATTTGGGATAACTGTGGGAGCAGGAGAAACTGTAGGCAGGGATATCAGCTAAGAGTTTCAGTGATACAGATGAGAGGCAACAGGAACATGAAATAGGCTACTATTTCTCAAACCAAGTTGAAAAATATCATGGAGGTAGCATTTTCAGCCCAATACAGCTGATTGGATGTAAGGGTGACAGAGAGGGAGTAGTGAAAGATGCCTTGACAGGCCTGTGGGATGCTGGAAATGCATCGAAGTCTCTATCTGCTTAATTTTCTAGGACCTTGTTATTATATTTTTCCTGAAGGTGCAATGAAATCAGAGTCTAGGGTACCTTTCTCAGAAGTGGTTGTCACTCCTCTTTTGATCAAGTGGTGAGGTTGGCAGTGTCTTATGAGTTAGTGTGTCTGGGGTCCAAGTAATGCCAATTTATATAACAGAAGGAAGAAAATTAACATTTATTGAGGATTTTCTCACCTCATTGATCTTCAGAATGGCCTTGAGAGGCAGGTACTATGCTCTTCTTCTGTTATGGTGAAGGGTGAATGACTTATTTGTTCAAGGTCACATAGAAAATAATAGACTTACTTGCACAAGGTCTCACAGCAAGTAAGTGGCAGAACAGGTCTGTCTGACTCGCAAGGCTATGTTCTGTTTTTTGTAGTACTAGAAACCAGAGAAAGAGGGTAGGCCCACAAGAAAAAGATGTTAGGGGAAAAAAAGAACAAGAGGTGGACTTAAAGGTTTCTACTGAGGAAGAAGAAATCTGGAAAGACTGTCAATTTAGTGTCAAGTCTGGTCTTGCAAGAAATATAATAATGATAAGAAATGGCCCTTGTTCTCATGAGCTTATTGGGTAGAGTGGACAAGAGCTATAAGGGCTGCTACTCAGCCTATTCTTACAAAGTGCTCTAGACTTTCAGAGGTGATTTAGTCTTGGGTTGTCTGGAAACACTGCAGAGAAGATATGACTTGAGTAATATCTCAAAGGAAGGGTTGTCTGTGGATAGTCCAGGAAGAGCTATCATGACATCTTTCCAGTGGAGGGAATAGTCCGGGCAGAGGCGAAGGAGTGGGAGAGTACTTTTCCCACTTGTTCTGTGAGTAGATTGCCTGGAATACAAGCTTCATATAGGGGAAGAGTAGGGGGATGCATTGGTAGGGGTTAGAGCCAGAGAGTGGAGGAGGGCTTTGGATGCCCAGGCTAACACATTTGTACATCATAAAGCAGGCAATGGGAAACCACTGACTATTTTTGAGCAGGAGAGAGATGTAACCAAAGACCCCTTTTTTTTGTTTTCCTTTTTGTTTTTTTGGTGGCTGGCCAGTACTGGGATCGAACCCAGGACCTTGGGGTTATCAGCACTAAGCTCTAACCAACTGAGCTAACCGACCAGCCCTAATCAAAGGTGCTTTTGAAAGACTCTTCTGGGAACAGACAATGGAATAGATGGGAGAGGGTGGAGATCAGAGGCTAAAGGATCAGGAAAGAGGATGTTGTAATAGTTTAGTGAGATAGTGATACAAGCCCAGAAGAGACAGATGGAGAGCCATCCTCTGAATGAAAGTCAGCCCTCAGACGGGCTGTCAGAGCCACCATCTAAATCTAAGGACCATAAATATTTGTATTCCACATCTCCGCCAAACCATCTTCTTGTTCATCTCTTCTCATTTCCTCCCTCCTTCTTGTCCCTCTGCTTTTTTTTCTTCCACTTTCCTCAATTTTCCCTATTTCCTCTCCCATCTCTTCCAGTAGCACTCAGTAATCAGCCACTATTCTGAATATCATTCAGGAAGGAGAAGCACTGAGGGAGGCTCTGAGCAAGACAGAAGGAAAGAGGGTGAGAAAGAGAAGGAGGAAGGAAGCAAAGAAGGAAAGATGGAAGGAAGCAAAGAAGGAAAGATGGAAGGAAGGAAGGGAGGGAGGGACAACTTTCTGTATGGAGCATTGCCTGTGGACCAGGCTGAGAGGATGAGGATACTGAGGCTTACAGGGATTACAGGACCTGTCCAAAGCCACACAGCTAATTGTTATCCAAGTCTGATGAACTCCAGAACTCATGTCCTGTTCATCTTGCCACACTGCTTCCCTTTCCTGCCTCTCTTGATCCACTCAACTTGGTGTAATATTTTCTTTCTCTGACACCCTAATATCACTTCATCTTGGTTCTTTCTTTCACTTCCCACAGTCTGTCTTACATTATTGTGATTTGTGTTTATGTCCAGCACTGGCACATAAAATGTGTGCAATGGTTGAATGAATGATTGGTTTATCTCTGTTACTAGACAGTAAGGAGCCTATAACCAACTCATTGCTACAGTCTCAGCAAGGGAACCCCAAAGTCTGATAATTAGTATTTCTCTATAACTGTTGGGTTGAACAGACTTGAATGTCTCAGGTACTTCTGTGGGCATCACACCCTGTTAGATGCTTGGTAACCTCCAAGACTCAGGATTTGTGTTGTAATTTCTAGCATAATTACTAAATGAACAGAAACAAGATGTATAACACTCAAACTAGTAGAGAAAGACAAATAGAATGGTAAAAATAATCAATCTAAAAGAAATCAAGACAAGTGGCCAACAAACTCATGAAAAGATGCTCAATATCACTAATCATTAGGGAGATTCAAATCAAAACCTCAATGATATGTTCTATCACACCCATTAGAAATCAAGACAAGTGGCCAACAAACTCATGAAAAGATGCTCAATATCACTAATCATTAGGGAGATTCAAATCAAAACCTCAATGATATGTTCTATCACACCCATTAGGATGGCTATTATATCAACACACACACACACACACACACACACACACACACACACACCAGAAAATAAGAAGTGTTGGTGAAGATGTGGAAAAATTGGAACCTTTGTGCACTATTGGCGGGAATGTAAAATGGTCCAGCCACTGGAAAACAGGAGGGCAGCTCCTCAAAAAATTAAAAACAGAATTATCAATAAATATTTGAACTTCTCATCAAGATGGCAGAATAGAGGGTTCCCAGCATCACCCTCTCCCACAATTAACCAATTTACAACTAATAAAAAGCAACGACAGCCAAGATGGAGCCGCTAGAGCTCAGAGGAAGAGGAGAGACCTATGGAGTTCATGAAAGCAGGAGAAGACACGATGAGAGAAAGAAAGGATCGCTCTGACTGTTTCAAGTCCCCAACCCAGAGCAAGAGGTGGCAAAGCTGCAGCTCTGCTCTTTGTATGAAGTTGCTTGGAGGCTGCAGGGTAGAAGAGAGCCTTGGTGGCTCCCCGGCCAGCAAGACCACTAACAGGGTTCTCATGGACCCACATAGGAGTGAGGGTCCACAGACATCTGAAAAAAGGAGCCACTCAGAGGCTGGTGAGTTGTTGCAAGGGACTAGCACATGGCCTGTCGCATGGGAAGTGTTTGGAGTATGGGCACTGGGGGACATGGGCCCACCGGGGAAACACTGAGGCTCAGCAAAGACAGCTGATCTGCCCTCCAGTCAGCACAGGACCACTCAGTGGAAACTGGTCAGGAGTATAGATCTGTAGGGGGTGCAGTTTGCTGAAAAGACTCAGGCCCAGACCACAGTTTCCATACAACCCAGGTGTACTGGACCTCACAAGACAAGGAAGTGCTTTCAGGGTCAACAATCAAAACCTGAGCTTCAGAAAAAGCCTTCCCTAGACTACCAGCAGCAAAGCATCACTTTAGCTCAACCACAGATCTTACGTGCTCGTCCCCACAGAAATTTCTCCCATTTTAGAAGTAAACAAAGGACAACAAATTAGTTCTAGAGCAGAGTTTAAGTGTTGGGAACAGCAAATAATCCAATACAGAACTGAGAGAAAAGACAAAATACTCACAGATCAGGGAAAAAGTTCTGGTATTAACTAGTAAAGGTCTAACACCACCACAGAACACCTATAAAACCTAGAAGGATTGGAAGCCCCCAGGCTCCCAAGCTAGGGTTGGGGGAGGGCTGTGGGCCTCAGCCATGCCCCTCCCAACGACTGTACCAGCCCAACAATGACCCCTGAGCCACTGCTGGAAATGCCCTGGGCTCCTGAGCTGGGGCAGTGGGGGACTGAGGACCTCAGCCATGCTCCCCTAGATGTCCACATCCAGCCCAGCAATGACTAAGCCACTGCTGGAAGCTCCTCTGCCAGAATAAGAGGGAAGCCATGGGCCTTGACCATGCCCCACCCCGTCCTCCTTCCACCCTCCACCCTCCCCCTCCCCTTCTCCTCCTTCCCCCTAACTGCTCCACAACATCTTAGAATGTAAAATAAATAAATAAATAAATGAAAACCAGAATTACCATATGATTGAGAAATTCCACTCCTGGGTACATATCCAAAAGAATTGAAAGCAGGGTCTCGATGAGATGTTTGTACACCCATGTTCATAGCAGCACTATTCACATTAGCCAAGAAGTGGAAGCCACCAAAGTGTCCATAGATGGATGAATGGATAACCAAAATGTGGTACATCCATACAAGGGAATATTATTGAGCCTTAAAAAGGAAAGAAATTTTGACAAATGCTATCACATGGATAAACCTTGAAGACATTATGCTAAATAAAATAAGCCAGACACAAAAGGACAAACATTGTTTAATTCCAGTTATATGAGGTACATAGAACAGGCAGATTCATAGAGACAGAAAGTAGAATGGTGGTTGCCAGGGGCTGGAAGGACTGGGAGTTAGGGTACAGAGCTTCAGTTTGGGAAAATGAAAAATTCTGGATACGGACGGTGGTGATACATTGTGGGTGTACTTAATGCCACTGGACTGTACACTTAACAATGGCTAAAATGGTAAATTTTATGTTCAATAAAAAAACTTTAAAAAATGAAGGTGAAAGAAAACGTTCACATTTATTATTATGTTTTCACTGAAAACACGTAGGCATCAACCTGTGTCCGTAACATCCCCACCCAACTCTTTTTTTTTTTTTTTTTTTTT
>NW_007728179.1:145381-162016 GCF_000696425.1 Galeopterus variegatus | reverse complement strand
CCTCACTCAGCCAGTGAGCGGGAACCGGTCTGTATGTGGGATCCGAACCCTCGGCGGGAGCGCCTCCGCGCTTCCCAAGTGGCGCACTGCGCTAGTGCGCCACTGGGCCGGCCCCACCCCCACCCAACTCTTCCAGCTTTTCCAGGATGCGTGGAAACTGTTGAGATTTGAATGGGGAGGAGACATTATTAGGAGGATAACCTTTACCTTCTCGGTCCCTGACATGTCCAGTTGTCTGATACACCCTCTTCCCTATCCCCACCCAGAGACAGTGTCCTTTGAAAGAGGAAAAGAAATAGAGAAAAAAAAAATACTTGAGAAATAATCATTTTCTGGGAGAAAAATGAGAACATTTTAATGAGGAAAGCTGCCCCAGAAGAGCCAGAATAATCTGGGCATTTGTGTTCAAATACTATACCAAGGCTTTCTTGGGTGGGAGAGACTCCGCACCTAAAAGGATCCACTCATGCAGCTCTTCCTCTCTTGACCTCTTTTCCCTGATCTCCCTGCACCATTGTCCACTCTTTCTAGGATCCAGACTTGAAATGATGGCTGCCCCTGCAATGCCAAGTCTCTTAGGACATTCTTGTACCCCTTACTTTCCTAGCTGAGGGCTGAAACTTATCAAAGGGGTGTTTTTGAGGAAATTAAAGGAAATGCAAAGGAAAAAAATTATGAAAGACTAGAAACAAATAATTTTACAAAAAAAAATCCTTACTTCTCTTGATACAGCTAATGTCAAGCCATTGATGGGTTCAGCATGATTCAATTTTAATAAGGCTTGATAAGTCTATGTCTTTTGGGAACCATGGACCCCTCTGTCAGTCTGGTGAAGCCTATGGGCCCCTTCTCTGAATAATATTCCTATTTTTTGTTTTAATTGACACATTGTACATACTTATGGGGTACAATCTGATGTTTTGATACATATGTAGTACAATAATTGGTTTAGGTTAGTAAATGTATCAATCACCTCATGCATTTTTCTGAATAATATTTTCAGGTGCATAAAATAAAATACACAGACTTACAAAGGAAGCACATTATATTAAAATATAACTATCAAAATATTACCAAAAATGTAATGTAGTAACATGTGTGCTTCTAGATTTATGCATTAAATAACCAGATCTAATGGCAGTTCCAATAACTACTAGAATTTTGAAGTAGTCATGAGCATAAGTGAATTTCGAGATGCCTGCAAACAGCTGTAATATGAAATGCAAATCTCCATGGTGTCTGTTACTGACAAAGCCACAGGTACTGCTGACACTTTTTGGTTTATTGCCTACATTCGTCATTGAAGGAAATGCTACATTTCAATTAGAGGTTACCGAAAAGAAAGAAGTAATTTTTTCCATCCAATTCAAAGCCCCTCCACCCCGAATTCTTGGTCAATAGGCCCCTGGTTAAGAACCTCTCCTCTAAGGGGTCATATAGCCTCTCATGGAATTGAACTGACTGCCTCCTACATTCACCACCCTTCGGGATGGCATTATTTCTCCTCCTCCAGTTTCCAAGCTTGCCTCTGTAATTGAGCACCCACAAACCCCTGTTTGTGGCTGGGAAAAGCTTGGAGCTGTCAGCCCATTTGCCCAGCACTGATGACTGCCATGCCCTGAGTCCACTGAGCCCCAACTGGCCCTTTCTCAAAGTTCTGTCAAATGAGTCACTCAGGCAGCCCTCAGATTTTCCAGAATTCTCTCACCATAATCTTATACTAGAAAATCACCTTACACCTACCTAGTAACACCAGTTGTGCAAGCCACCACCACCTCCGCCCCGTCCCCGAATATGACTCTTTTCAGCTAGTTCATAGGAGACAGCTCCTGGGAAGGCTGGAGCGATCTTTCCACCAAAACAGCCACAGCCTCTCTCCTGGCCTTTGTGTGGCCAGTTCTTCCTAGAGGATGGGGACAAACCAGATTATCTCTTCAAAGCCCTCCTTCTCTGGAGATGCCTGACCTCTTTCTTGGTCTGTTCTCATGTACTCTCCAGCCCTTGGGGTTTACTCACCTAAAATTAAATAGCCTGGAATCCACTGTAAAACAGAGAGGGTTTGGAGGCACTCCTGAAGATCTAGTCGGGAGAAGGCCATGGTTGTGGTGCTGTTCTATTGTGTTAAGAAGCCCAATTGGAAGGTCAAAACCTCTTAAGCTGAGTTGATAATAGATGCTTTGTTATAATCTCTTATTACTGAATCTGTTTAGCTGCTGGGGCTTTCTCAGGCTTGACTAAACCTTTCCTCCAGTTCTTGATGCTCATTGACCCGCCCCAACTTCCTACACACACATCAGGTTGCAGATCAGACTATCTAATCTCCCCAGTATGTTTCCTTTCTCCATATGTACCCAATTGCGGTGAAGCAGAAATGGTCTTGGGGTGGCTCTAGCTGTGTGGGTGAGTAGAAGGTGCTCAAAAAAATTCTGTTGAATGTAATTAAAAGGGCTGCTTGAAAAATCAAATACAAAAATGGTAGCGAGTGTCCTACAAGTGCAAGGGAACAAGATCCCTTAGCTTTTTCCAGGGAGATTGGCAGAACTCCATCTTTCCCCCACCCCAATGCCCCTCTGGTTTGGGCCTCCCTGCTTAGACTGACTAGTATGACTCTTCAGAGTTGAGCTTAGGGAACTTCGCTGGTATGCTGGGGTGTGCTTTCATTCCCTCATGTATCTGAGATGGCCACCTGACATGCCTGCCCTTTCTCCTCTTCCTCCCCTTATGTTCTTCCGATGGGCCAGCTGGGATTCTCCAGCTGCTCCTTGGGGCTGCTTGGCCACATAGGGGGTGAGATGTACAGGAGCACATCTGCTTGGAATTTGCGGGGGAGGAGGGAGGTAAGAGGGGCAGGCCTGACTCTTCTGGGGGAAAGCACAGATGTGGAGGGGCTGGAGTACTCAGGACAGGTAAGACTCACAAGGCCCCCTACAGATCAGGATTCCACTCCCCTCTACTTTCAAATGGAAAAGATCTAGAAAGGGCTCATGGTCATGCAGGGAGCCAGAGGCAGGGCAAGGCCACACCATTTTCCATCTCTACCTCCCTAATACATCTGGCTCAGGGCCTGGTGCGGAGTGGGCACTCAACCAAATGCTTGTGGAACTGAGGAGGGAGTCCAAGGCTCCTGGTTCTTCAAGCCAGATGGACTCGCAGGGCTGGGCCAAGACCCCAATTGGCCACCTCTTCCCCGAAGAAACAGAGAGCATGCTGGCTGAGCTGGAGCTCTCTTGAGCCAAATGGACAAGTATGACATAAACACCAGGGAATGTAGAAAGAACAGGAAGAAGAGAAATGGGCCAGCAGAGAAACCCTGAACAGCCAGCACTCGTGATTTCCCAATTACGATTCAACCAACCAGTGAGCAAAAGCCTGGCTGCCTCAGAGTAAACAGCATTGAGGGAAGGAGGGCCAACAAGCACAACAGGTCTGCCAATCTTATTTGTAATCATTTAAGGTTGACATGATTCCACCCTCAAGAAACTCGCAATCCAGTGTGGGAAGCAGATGTGAAAACAGACCCCTGCATGAGGTGCTGTGGGGTGCCCAGAAGAGAGAATCACTCACCAGCCCAGGCAGGCCAGAGATGGCCCCAAGGGGGTGCTGCAGCGAGGAAGATGGACCCAGCGAGGAAGATGGACCCGGCGAGGAAGGTTTGGAAGGGAGTTCGAGAAAGGCTGCCACGGGTTCACCACACTAGAAGGAATGGGGGTCTTGGATAAGCTGGACCACCAAGAAACTTCCAAGGAGCAACACAAAAACAGAGAAAAGTGAGGGGCCGGCACGGTGGCGCACTGCTACAGTGCGCCGCTTGGGAAGCGCGGCAGCGCTCCCGCCGAGGGTTCGGATCCCACATACAGACCGGTTCCCACTCACTGGCTGAGCGAGGTGTGGGTGCAGCACGGAGGGTTGCGATCCCGTTGCCGGACACGAAAAAAGACAAAAAAAAAAAAAAAAAAAAAACAGAGAAAAGTGAAAGGAAAAGAGTATCAAGGGGACCAGGAACTCAGAAAGGGCGGTGGAAGTGGGGAGCGCTCTGAGAAGGAAGCAGCCCTGGGATTCTTTTTCCTGTGTTCAAAGTTTCACCCTCAGCCTTCAGAATGACTCATTTCCAGAAAGCTTTAGCTAGCTGAGGTTTTGCCATAATTTGTTTTCCTCTTAGTTATACCCGTATTTGGTTAGGCATTGCGATTTCAGCTCAATTAAAAACATGAATGGAGAATCTATTCAATGCCAGGTGCCAGGCTAGGTACTATAGAAGGTACATACATAATCCCTTCATTCACCAAATTTTTATTGAGGCCGTACTTCCTATAAGTCTGGTATTGTTCTAGGTTTATGATCGTGCATGTGTTGGGTCCAGGGGGCAGGCAGGGAATGAAAGGAGTGCATACCTCACTGGTACAAGGATTGGGGCCATCAGAGAATCACAGCGAGACGGAGGGGAAGGCTAGTAGCTGTGTGACCCTGGACAAAACGCTTCCCCTCTGTGAGTCTCGGTTTCCTCATCTGGTAAAGGGGACTAACCATATTTATTGGCTGCGAGGGTAAGTGGTAATGTTTGGAAAGCTCTTTGCGCAGTGTCTGCCACCCAGAAGCCTGTAGGACTGGTATTGGGCTGTGGGGAGGTGGTATTTGCAATGGGCTCCAACAAACTGAGAAGTGGGGAGCACAACATTTCCTGTGGTGGCCTGGTATACACAAAAATTTGGAAGTTTGCTTTGGCACAGGAAACAGTTGAGTTTGACAGGAGCCTCAGGTTCATGGAGGAGAGAAATCTGGATAGTGAGTGGGGATGTTTTCCTCACAAATCTCCTTACGTGTCTGGAGGCCAAGTGGGCCTAGAATCTAGTGAAAGCAGACCCAGGGGTGGTGGTCGGAGGCGGGGCCTGTGGAGGTGGAGCTTTCAACCCCTGGAAGCTTAGCCATTGGGTCGCTTCTCAGAGCAGGAAAGGCCCTGAGGAACTGTGGCCTCCAGTGCCTTGGTTCAGATTAGGGTGACCAACCATCCTCCTATGCCTGAGACTGAGGAGTTGCCTGGGACACAGAGCTTTCATGGCTAAAACCGAACGGCCTTGGGCAAACTGGAACAGTTGGTCCCCCTAGTTCAGGCCCTTGTCACTGTCTCCTGAGCTTCAGTAGGTTGCTGCCCACTGGTTTCCCTTCCTTTGTTCTCCTTACTGCTGTTAGAAGGATTGCTGTCAAAACAGCTCTTACCGTCTCTCTGCCCTGTTTCAAATCTCCAAAGGCTCCCACTACCTCTGGGATCAAATTCAAACTCCAGAGCCTGAATCCAGAACCCTTTCTATATTTTCTTCTTCCCTCCTTGAAAGTCTCATTTCCCATCATTTTCACAGCCACACCAGATCCAGCCTCATTCCCCAAACAGGAAGTGTCCTTTCCTATTCCAGGCCTTTGCCCATGGCAGTCTCTCAGCCTGACTCCTCCCCATCCTTCAAGGTTCAGTGAAAATTTCATTCCCTGAGACTCTCACCCTGCTCTCTCCTTTAGGTTCCCAATGTACATTATACATGCTTTGGGGAGAACACATATCAGGGAGTTAAGCTGGGAATATAGAACCCACCTCCACAGCCAGCTTCTAGTGCAATGCTTGGTGTACAGTAAGCTTTCGGTATACATATTTTAAATAGCCATTATATTCACATGGTTCAGAATTCAAAGGGAACTATCTATAGGGTATTCAATGAAAAGTCTGCTTCCCACTCCTGCCTAATACTCCTACCTCTCCAGAGAATATTTTACGGATACACAAGCAAATAAGATAATTTACTTTGTTAGATGAATAAAGGAAAGAGCATCAAAATCAATCTAAATGTTCAAAACCTGGGGCTAGCTAAGTAAGCGATTATATAGCAACATTACAGGCTAATCTGCAGTCCTTAAAATTATTGTAGGGCAGACTGTCCTATTATATGCTAATCTTTAAAAGCAGAATATAAAAGACCTCCACAATGAATGAGCTTGGTAAAAAATTGATCTCTTCAGTGATAGACTGAAATGATCTATCACTTTGACAAAGATGATTGCCACTTTAAGGTGAAGAGAGTCTGAGTTTTCTTTCATGTAAAATTGTTTGAATATGAAAAGGAAGAGGCTGGATTCTTGTGAATCTGCCTGATGAAGAAGTATGATTCATGATGGGACTTGTTCATTCAGTAATTCATTCAGCAAACATTTGAATGCTTGCTTTGTCAGGAGGAAAAAGCCAGAAACAAAGCTGAACTTCTCAGGATGAGCACTAATAGGTGATGGGATGCTTCATAAGAAGCTGTGATGGAGAGCAAGGGGGTGGGGAATAGGATGAATTCGTTTTAAGAATGTTGAATTTTTTATATTGAAACATAATTGATTGTACCTATCTGTGGGGTACAACACTGAATAACAATATGTGATACTCAAATCAGAATAATTTGTGTATTCAACATTATACAATGTAGTCAATTTTTGTGGCCCTTTACCAATTTCTCATTAACCTCCCTCTCTCTCCCCCTTTCTCACCTCTGGTAACCTCAGTTCTGTTCTCTCCTTTTGAAGATTCAACTACTTATTGTGATTGTTGTATCTTTCTTTCTTTTTTACTTGTTTAACTTTTAGCTCCCACTTTATGACTGAGGACATGCGGTATTTCTCTTTCTGTGCCTGCCTTATTTCACTTAACATGATTTTCTTCAGGTTCATCCATGCTGCTGCAAATGGCAGTATTTCATTTCTTGTTATGGCTGAGTAGTATTCCATTGTGTAAATATAACACATTTTCCTTATCTTGTCATCTGCCAATGGACATTTAGGTTGATTCCAACTCTTGGCTATTGTAAATAGAGCTGTGCTAAACATGGGAGTGCAGGTATCCCTTTGACATGATGATTTCCATTCCTTTGAGTATATTCCAGTGGGATTGCTGGGTCGTATTTAGTTCTATCTGTAGTTGTTTGAGGAGCCTCCGTACTGTTTTCCATAATTTACAGTCCCAGCAACAGTGTAGGAGGGTTCAAGGGTTTCTTGCTCTGTGGAGTCTGGTACCTGAGAATTACTATTCCTTTGGTGATGTCATATTTTCTTTTCTTTTCTTTTTTTTTTTTTTTGTAATTCTTGTATCTCTACATTGATGTCTGGTCATCTGGTAGAGCAGGTGCTTCTTCTATTACTCTGGAGTGGGCTTTGAGGAGAGAGACTTCCTCCTGTAGATGTGTTTTATATTGACTGCTGAGTAGTGTGTTATAGTATTGGTTCCAGGTAGATGCAGTAGTGTAGTTTCCATGTAGGTACTTTGGCCATATTCAGTGTTGGAATTGTGTGTGAGTGCCTCTGTGGCCTATGCACTGGGGCACATAGTGATTCCTTGCGGAGGTTAGTGACACTATGTTTTGTCATCGTGGACATGGGTAAGCTCTCATGTTCTTGGGAGAAATACCTGGGTGCCCCATTGCTCTTTGGCTGGTGTGGGTGGCCCTGGGTGGGCTTGCTGGTACGCTGGCTAGTGTTCTCTGACCCTGATGGGTGCACTGGGGTATACTGGAGCTCCTTAGTTTGAATGGGTGACCTTGCCAGGCTTTCTCTTTCCTCTTTCCTATAGGCAGAGGATCCTCCTGGATCTTTGCTTCCCGTGAATGGGGGATGGTTTGGTGGTGATTGGGAATTTTCATTCTTACTATATTTGGCTATCCTGGGTTTCTGCATTCTCTGGAGGTTCCATGTGTGTCTCTTCCCAGATCAAGGCAGTTGCATGGGCTGCACATATAGCTCCCATCTCTAGGTGTGCTACCGCAGAGGGCAGGGTAATTCCTCCTGTGGACTGGGCCACTGGGTCACGGGTCTGTGCTTGCTTATCAATTTCTGTAGGCTCTGCTGGTAACCCTCCTTTTGCCAATACAGTTGAGTGGTTGGTGGGCCACCTGCATAGCAGCTGTGGCTGCTGTGGCCATGGTGGCGGCTGTTGTGGCAGTGGGCTGCCCTATGGCAGCAGTGACAGCAGGCTGTCCTTATGGCAGTGGTGGCTGTGGTGGACCACCTGCATGGCAGTGGTGTTTGTGGTGGCAGTGGGCTGCCTGCACAATGGTACCCTGTGGTCTTGCTGTTTATTGGCAGGGGCTGCCTTCTGCTCCTGAGGTCCCCCAAGACCGTTGAATTTGAGTTCCATTTGTTCATCAAGTGGAGCTGTGTAGCAAATGACAAGTTTTAGGTCTGGGAGCTCAGTGAAAAGGTCAGGGCTAGGGATAGCCATCAGAATATATGTGGTCAGGAAGCTGGAAGTGGGGTGGAGCTCACCCAGGGAGAAGATAGACAAGGAAAAGGGAAGACAAATTAAACAAAGTTGGTGGGGAAGTCTTCTGCAAATTTCTCAATGCCTCTGAACCAGCAGGGCCAATAGTGCCAGGGTAGCAGAGGCTGTATCTGTTGCTGAGTGTTGAAGGGCCTCAGAGTTCAGACAGAAACCCTTCCTCCCAGCCCCTGTCCCCTGAACCCCATGCACTGATGTCCTGGGTCTGGTCTTAGTTGTCCTGGAAGGCCTGGTAGATGAAGGGGGGCTTTAACTGGCTTAGAAAATATGTAGGAACCCCTGAGTGAGAGGCTGTGATAGAGGGTTTAAAAGATTTACTTGCACAAAGATAAATTAGGGCTGGATGAGGAGAGCAGGTGGGCTTGGCATTGGGGGCAATACTGTTCTACAGGTTGAGGGATGTGGGCCCTAGGAAGGGTAGGTTTCTGAGTGGGGGTTTCTTCTAGTGAGCAGGTCACAGACATATCCCTGAAGTGCTCAGCAGGCAAAGCTGACGGAATTGTTGCTCAAACCTTGGACAGAGAAAGGCTAGGGGTTATCCCTAGAGCAGTGTGCCACCAGGCTGTATTCCCCACCCTCATGCATCCCTGTGCTTTGTGCATCCTAGAGACACAGTATGACCAACTAGAAAGGGCCTTTGGAGTCAGGCCGACCTGGAATCCAGGTCCAGCTCGACCACCGAGAGCCGAGTGACATTTGGGAAATCACTTTTCTAAGCCTCGATTTCCTCATCTACAAAATGATGCTATAATGATAGCTACCTCAGGCTCTTGCGAGGATTAGAAGCATTTCATGTAAAGCGCCTAGTATATAGTAGATCCTTAATCGCAGTAGCTGTTATTTTTATTCATGCTATCACACTGGACCAAGCTGGCTGAATACATTGCTCAGTTCTGCCTTTGAGAGATTTGCCACCAGTTGGGACAAGAAACTGAAATCTAAGACTTTGTCTACCACCCTTTCACATACATTTGTCAAAGGCAGCCTGGCAGACAGACATGTAAAAACTGGCTCTGTTTCCCCTGCACACAATTCTCTCCTTTGCTGGTTTGTTCGGCACACAAAGAGAAGCACGTCACAAACCTTTTGGCTGGTAGTGATATATAGAAGACAGATTGAGACCGCATTGGAAGAGCAGGGGTTAAAATAAAGCTGTGAAATGCTGAATTAAAAAAAAAAGGCATCCCGCCTCTGTCCCCCAGCTCACCAACAGCATACTACTCTTGCTCCTTACTGTCATGTTTTATAGCTGTTCAAAGTGCTTTCCCATATTCGGTTTCATTTGCGCCTCACTCTGGACTGAGGTAAGTAGGGCAGATATACTTGGAGGGGCGAAGACAGTGACAGAGCTGGGACCAGAGCCCACGCCTCCTTGATATGGAACTGTGCAGGGCTGAGTCGCACCTCGGATGAGTGGGTTAAAAGGAATCTGTGAGGAAATGACATGCAGGTGTTGGAGAGAGCTGTTTGCGAGCGGAACGTGGTAGCAATACCAGCTTGCCGTCGGCGCCCAACAGAGAAGGGCACTGTGCCCACTGTGCTGAAGAGCAAACTTGAGGCCCACAGTAAGTGGAGGAGGACTTTCTGGAGCTTGGTGACACAAGAGTGGTTCTAGTTTCAAAAATGTCTCCCTTTTCAAGTCGTTTTAAATGACAGAAATGAAGACTTTGCCTGGGGTCATTCAGCTTGGGAGTGGCAGAGCCCCAAGAATTAAAACTTTGACTCAGGCCTCTAACTACAACTTCCCGGGTTTGAAATCAGCTCATTCAGCCCCCTGCTCTTTCTCTCAGGGTTGTTGAGAGGAACAACAGTGGAAAGGACAAATCAGTATGCAACGGCATTAAAAGAAGTAGTACCTAGAATTCACCTTTTCCGAATTTAATTGGCCTCCACATAATTAACCTGATGTGTTTGCACGCTCTACTTCATCTCTTGGAGCCAGTTTCCTTTGGAAAATGGAGATACCATATGCTGCCTGAGAGGTTGTGAGAATGAAATAAGTGTACGTGAAAGCGTTTTGCAGACCCTGAAGCAGTGTCTGAACGCTTTAAGGAGTGCTTGCTGCCGGGAGTCCACCTAGCCCAGCTCACTCTAGGACCCCGAAAGGCCTAGCTCTGGTGGGAGTAGAGAAGGAGGTGCTTTTTTGGTTTCTGGGCAGTCAGGCAGACAGGCCTGGGGGGGAAATGGAGGAAGATGGGGGCTTGCTCACTGCCTTGGTCTTCTTATCCCCCAGCTGAGGGGGCAGCGGCAGGGAGCTGGCATAACCTATTCTTTGGTGAGTCAGCTAAGAAGGAATTTCTAGAGTTCCAGTGATGTAGAAGTGGTGGTTTTAGTTTGGATTTTTAAAGCTGCTCCTTCTTTTAAGCGGCTTTAAGACACAACTAAAAGCACGAGCAATTGGGAAGCACGTGGAAAATGACAGAAGCATAGTGTCTTCCTAGTGTGAACTTGAGGAAATCACTCAGCTGCTCTGGGCCTGTTTTCTCATCTGCAAAATGGGGGTAATGCTACCTATTTTGCAGGGTCACTTGTGAGTATGAATAGTATGGGAAAGTGCCTGGCACAGACTGGAAAGAAGCCCAGTGCCTGTCCATTTCCTTACCCTTCTCAGCAGACAGGCTGTAGCCATTGAGCTCATACCAACAGAAAGCTCTTATTCTTCAGTTGCCTGGTTTATTATAATGGCTGCCATTATTCATTTAATTCGCACAACCCCAGGAGATGGCTCATCTACATACACTGAGGAAAAGGCAGTTCAGAGTTTTATTGCCCAAGGTCACACAGCTTGCAATTTTTAAAGTCAGGATTCAAACCCACCTTGTCTGGTTTGCCTCTTAGATAGCAGAATGTGAGGGAGTTTAATTAAGCTGAACCCTGTGGAATGCCCAACATTAAATGGACTCAGACTAAGGGGGTAACCCCAACCTGGCCCATTTTGGGAATGAACTCTGAGTGGAGTTTCAAGGAAATAGGCCATTGCTAGAGGCAGCCTGGCAACCATTAGAACAGAGCTGAAAATGTTTGCTTCCTAAATCCTTGGGGAATTTAATCTGTGCTCTACCAGTTTCAGGAGCTTATGTTGTGAGGGTGAGGCGCAGCCTTTATTAAGCAGTATACAAATATATCACTGGTAGTCTTCTGTCAGCTCCCACAAAACACAACCTCCTCCTCATCACCTGACAACCCTCCACTTACCGCCCTATAAACAAGAGGGAATGGAGTCTCCTTTTCAAACCCCTCTCCTAAGCTAGACTGCAGAAGCTAGACTAAGAGGGCTGAGTCATCTTCCTCTTAAAAGAAAACCTGTGTACCAAACCCATGGAACAAATGTTTTCTATGCAGATCATGTTTCAACACATGGCTGCTTTTATAGGATATCGACCAAAGAGCTAAGGACATTTTCTCTTTTCGCCAGGAAAGTAGATACCTTCCAGTGTCATGTGTGCTGTCTCCCTCCTCCACACCCAGTTAGCAGCAGGGTTGCAAGGACCTCACTAAGCAAATAACCACCGTGGTACATTTACCCAGGCCACCAGTTAGGATTGTGTCAGTTATCACACAGCACAGGCAAGGAGGGCCAAAATGGTCTATGGCACCAGTTTAAGAGCTAGGCTACAGCCTGAGGCTGCTCTGTACCCTAAGTGTTATGGCAAATGTTTCCACCAGAGTAAAGGCAGGATGACTCTTATAGCGCCTTCTCTGTATCTCTCATTTCTTAGCCAAGGCAAGGAGGGCTAGGTAGATAGAAGCAGGAAACGGACTCTAACCCTTTATGTTCCATTTACCTACAGCTCTTAATTTCTGAAAACACTGCTGTGTGGCAGGGAAGTCCTGGCTTTTGTGCTGTCCCTTTGTAGAGTGCTGGGTTATTTCACAGTGTGGGGTGTTGTTGCTTATGAGGCTTCCCACCTGTGCTGAGTAGGAAGGAGAAAGTCAGCGCAGCTCTGATGCTGGGCAATTCACTACCCAGATCCAAAGGAGATGACAAGGATCTCCCCATAAGCCTGGAAACCCACAGCTGAACCCCCTTTGCACTCCCCTCAAAAAAAACTCATACCCATATTTCTGCACAGCTCTTTAATGGAAGGGACTTTATTATTTTTTAAAGAGAATTCATACAGCCATTGATTATACAGAGCCATTTCTCAGTGCTCTTTTCTTTCCATTCAAGAAATCAGAATACACCATGATTAGGAAGATAATGCCAAAACAAGATTGCTAGTTCTTTAGGGTACAAATACACAGTTAATCACTTGCCACTTTATTGAACGCAAAGCAAGACTCAGCATTTCGGCTTTCGTTGTACACAGCTGAAGCAGGAGCCTCGGGAGGGGAAGACTGCATAGTTTTCCTTGGTGGGGAAGATGTGCGACCCGTAGTCTTGTCGTGCTGTGGGGAGATTACCCCATGTTCTGTCGGTTGCCATAGCCCCTAGGATGAGTGTCCTTCCAGTCGTCCCACTCCCGTGCTCTGTGAAGTGTTTGCTCATCGTCCTCTTCCTCCTTTTGTTCTTGATCTTCCTGGGCTGCTCTTTTTAATTCTGTTAAAGTAGAAAAATGAGAAAGAGAAGGGGTGAGAAATTGAAGGAATGTTAATAAGCAATATCAGGGGCCTTTGCTCCACTCTGAACACAACGGCATACAATGAAACTAGGAATATAGCTAACTGTCCACCCTGGGCCCAGTCAAAGTGGGGAGAATACTTACATTACTTAATATAGCACGTGCCAAGTAACAGTAAGAAAGGATGCTCTGGGCCGGCCCGGTGGCTCACTCGGGAGAGTGCGGTGCTGATAACACCAAGGCCGCGGGTTCGGATCCCATATAGGGATGGCCGGTTCGCTCACTGGCTGAGCATGGTGCTGACAACACCAAGTCAAGGGTTATGATCCCCTTACCGGTCATCTTTAAAAAAAAAAAAAAAAAAAAGAAAGGATGCTCTAAGTGGTTTCCACGAGAAGGCAAAAACATAAAAGGTGCCCCTCAGAATGAATTCTACTTTGGGAAAGAATTCTTGCTAGAATGGCCACCATCACCCCACCCCCAAAACAAAACCACCACTACCACCACCAAAAAACCTCAGTAATCCAAAAACACTGGAGTAAAAAAATATTGATTTTATGATTTGTGAATTGCCAAAGAGGTGGGATTACAGGTGACTTTTCCTCCTCCATCTATTACCTTTATTAGAGTTATATAATTTTGTGTGTGTGTGTGTGTGTAAAATTGAAAATCATGGGGCAGTTGGACCTACCAGAAAAGAATGACTATGTGTTATTTTGCATGTGCTTGGGACAGATTCTGAGGTCCAAATGGCACTTATCATACAGTGTACACTCAAAAGAAATTAGACCAACTGCTACATCTCTATTTTGCATTGTTTTTTTCCTTTGTGAGGCAAAGCAGCATTTTCCTGGTTACCTTGAGTTTGCCCATGAGAAATATTCTCATTACTATGATAAAGAATGAAATACATGGTAATCTGATCTCTTCTAACAGCTCAGGTGTTCTTTTCTTTCTTACCCCTTTATTGTAAAATAAAATATATTAGAAACCACACAAACACACACACACACGTTTTTATAGGGAGGCCTTATAGCCTCCATTCGGGTCAAGAAATAGATCTTCTGTACCCATTCCCAAAGCCTCTCCACGTGTATCAAACAAATCACACCCCCCCGAAAAGTAACCACCCTACTGCTTTTTATAGTAATAACTGCATACATTTCTTTATTATAGCTTTATCACCCAAGTGTGCATCCCAGACACCAAAGTCCATTCATACATTCATTTTTTACTCAGATTTTTAGTACAGAGTTACGCAACCATCACAATCCAATTTAAAAAATTCTATCACCCCAGAAAGATCCCTTGTGCCCATTTACAGTTAATTCCTGCTCCTTCCCACCCCCTAACCCCTGGAACGACTAATCTACTTTCTGTCTCTATAGATTTGCCTGTATCCAGACATTTCACATAAATGGAATCATGCGATATACGGTCTTTGTGTCTGACTCAGCATAATGTTTTAGAGGTTAGTCTTGCCTATTTAAAAAATATTTTGATATCTTTTTTAATCTACAGGTTCCCCCTCCATCCTTTTCTTACCTTGTAAATTATCTACTGAAGAAGCTGGGGCATTTGACCTGCAGAATTTCTCAAAGCCTGGACTTCGCTGACTGCATACTCATGATGCAGTCTAACATGTTCTATATTTCCTGCAGACTGGCCACTGGATACAGAGGCTTGATCTGACTAAGATTTGATCCCTTCAGCATGAGTATGGGTGGCGCTGTCTTCTTTCCTCAGTTGGCATATAGTATCTGTCTCATTTGTTGAGATGTTAGTAGCTGTTGATGCTCAATGCCTAGATTAATTTACTGAGGTTTCAAAAAGGTGATGCTCTTAATTTTAATATTTCTTTCCTATTAACTGGAATACTTTTATAAAGAGAGGATTCCCCTTACTACTTAATTACCCAGTAGGAAAGATGAGATAAATACTTGATTGTTTCCCTTTGTTTACCACTCAAGATAATAAATGGGTTCCCTATCATCCTCTTAAGTTGAACAATTTGTTTATGTCTTAAAAAATAATCATAAACTCAAGGATTTAAGCATATTTGACAGATTTCAACAAATTGCAATGATTTATAAAAAGTGTTTGAATAAACTTTTTAATTTCATAAGTTTTAGATATAGAGAAAAATTTGAGGAAGATAGTACAAAGAGTTTCCACATACCCGCATCTACTTTCCCTTACTGCTAGTATCTTACATTACTATGGTTTGTGTCACAACTAATGAACCAATACTGATACATTATTAGCAACTAAAGTCCATACTTCATTTGGATTTTCTTAGGTTTTATCTAATGTCCCTTTTTGGTTCCAGGATTCCATCTAGAATACCACACTACATTTAATTGTCTGTCTCCTTAAGTCTCCTCTGGGCTGTGACTGCTTCTCAGACTTGTTTTTGATGACCTGAACAGTTCTGAGGAGTACTTGCACTGAAGCATTTTGCAGAATGTCCCTCAATTTGGGGTTGCCTGTTTTTCTCATATTTAGACTAGGGTTATAGGTTTTGGAAAATACCACAGAAGTGAAGTGCCCTTCTCATCACATCATATCAAGGGTACATGCTGTCAACCTGACTTATCACTGATGATAACCTTTATCACCTGACCAAGGTAGTGTTTGTAGGGTTCCCAAGTGTAGAGTTACTCCTCCCCACTCCTTCCACACTGGAGTCTTTGGAAACAAGTCACTCAACGTAGCCCACACTTACGGGGTGAGGAATAATGCTCCACCCTCCTTGAACGAGGAATATTTACATAAAATACGTGAAATTTTTCTGTAAGGGAGATTTGTCTCTTCTCTCTCATTCATTTATTCAATCATTTATTTCTATCACTATGAACTCATGGGTATTTATTTATTCTATTCCTTGTGTTATAATCCAATACTATTATTTGCTTTCCTGCTCAGATTCTTCCAGTTTTGTCCAGTGAGAGTTCTTTCAGCTGGCTCTTGTGTCCTTTTAACACCCTAACTGTTTTGTTTTTTGCGTTGTTCTTTATTTTCTAGTACTACAAAATGCTCCAGGCTCATGTTGTACATTCTCTGCCCCAGCCCTAGAATCAGCCATTTCTCCAAGGAGCCCTGGTTCCTTTACTGGAGGATGGTATTGGAAACCAAGATATGGGTGCTAGATGTATTTGTTGTTACTGCCAATTATCCTTTTTGAAGCCAAATTGTCCGGTGGGAACATCTTCGAACTGGCTCCTGAGTCCTGATAACGACCCTAGTAGTCTTTGAAAGCTTCTTCCCTATCTTTTATGACAAGATGTTCCAAGCTCATATCGTACATTTCTTGACCCGGACTCGGAATTAGCTATTTCTCTAAGATATCCTGACTTCTTTTAATAGTAATGGTATTTCAATATTACAATCTGGGTTACTAGGTATACTAATTGCTACTGGGCTGGTCCCTGTTTCTAAGCCTTTTCAGTGGATAGAGCAAAGATAGGTGTGTGGATTTACTTTCAAATAAATTTCTCATGAGTTCATATTCAGGACTATGGGGTTTTTCTTTCTTTTCTTTTTATTTCAGCTAAACTCTTTTTAATTACATCTGTATTCCTTCACAGTGTAAGTCCTAGTTTTCAAAGATGGAGGATAGAATATTTCATAATTACTCATTTACATTACCTCACATTACAGTCTTAGAATAACTACTACTATTATTATTACTATAATAATAATAATGCTACTACTGCCACCAATATAATTACTGAGAACTGTTAAATGTTTTTTTTTTTTTTTTTTTTTTTTTTTTTT
>NW_007728179.1:74991-145022 GCF_000696425.1 Galeopterus variegatus | reverse complement strand
TTTTCTTTTTTTTTTTTTCCTTTTTGTCTTTTTTTCGTGTCCGGCAACGGATTGCAACCCTCAGTGTCGCACCTGCACCTCGCTCAGCCAGTGAGCGGGAACCGGTCTGTATGTGGGATCCGAACCCTCAGCGGGAGCGCCGCCGCGCTCCCAAGCGGTGCACTGTAGCAGTGCGCCACCGGGCCGGCCCCTGTTAAATGTTTTTGCAGATGCTTTTCCCATTTCAAAAAGAAGTTGCTCAATATTGACATTATCTGAATGTACAGGCCTTTCATACTCTATACTCTCTCCCTTTTAATCCTCATTTAGTCTCAGTTCTACAAGTGACCATAAGTTTAATGCTCACTAGCAGTCAATGTCTCTCTCATCATTTTGGTTTTCTTTTTTTTTTTTTCCCCCTTTTTGTCTTTTTTTGTGTCCGGCAACGGATCGCAACCCTCAGTGTCGCGCCCGTACTGGACCGGGACCGGCAAGGGGACCGCAAACCTCAGTGTTGCACCCGCACCTCGCTCAGCCAGTGAGCGGGAACCAGTCTGTATGTGGGATCCGAACCCTCGGCGGGAGCGCCACTGGGCCGGCCCCATCATTTTGGTTTTCTGAAGCTCATTCTCTAGCAAATTCCTCAGGAAGGAATCATGGGAACAATATTTCCTGAGTTCCTGCATGTTGATAAATGTCTTTACCCTTTATACTTGAAAGTCAGTTTCACCAGATATAATGTCCTTGGCTTGCATTTTTCCCCTTTGGGTAGCTTAAATATCTGCTACTCCTTTTTCTTCTAGTATAAAGTGTGAGTGTCAAAAAGTTTGAGAGTAATCGAAGTTTCTTTCCTTTATAATCACCTACTATTTCTGTTGAGATGTCCACAGTATTTTTTTCCTTAAAGTCTAGTAATTTTATTAGAA
Organism: Galeopterus variegatus; assembly: GCF_000696425.1. Lineage (NCBI taxonomy): Eukaryota > Metazoa > Chordata > Mammalia > Dermoptera > Cynocephalidae > Galeopterus > Galeopterus variegatus. The sequence continues at coordinate 144,117 of NW_007728179.1, read as the reverse complement.
TGTGTCTTGTTGGTCACTCTGGGTCAAAATTCTCAGGCAAACCGTGTGCTCTTTCGTATCGGGAGTGCCGCCGCGCTTCCCAAGCGGTGCACTTATCCAGTGCGCCACCGGGCCGGCCCAAACCCTTTCACTTTTTAAAAATTCCTGAAAAGCTTATTATTAGCTTCTAGCATTTTTCTTTTGCCTTGCTTTAGTTTTCTTCTTCAGATAATCCTATTATCCATATGCCATGTCTTTTTTGCTATCTTTAATATATTTGCCAGTTTTTCTTGAATCTTGTTTCTTTTGATTTAAAAAATTTTTCTTCTTTTTATTTTAGCAAGACATTTTCTGTTGTGTTCACTCACTTGTGTTTCCTTCTACTTTAGCCTTCATTTCTGAAAGAATTCTTTTTCATTTTCTGCAAGTTGTCACCACATTTCCGAGTTTTTCTAATCCTGCTTTACATTGCTCTTCCACGTCCTATGTTATTTTCTGAATATCTTCCAACTCATTTTCAAATATTATGTTTCAGATTTGTTCTGGCTTTTTTTTTTTTTTTTAAGGATTTCTTCACTTTTCTCTTTTTCCCTTATAATAATTTTGTGTGGGATTTGATCTTGATAATTTTTTGTTCATTTTTTTAAAAAACAGCTTTGAGATATATTTCACATACCATAAAATTCACTCACTTAAAGTGTACAGTTCAGTGGTTTTTAGTATGTTCAAGGGTTGTGCAAACATCACCACAATCTGTTGTTCATTTTTATGTGAAATAAGTTTTCTTGAACTTTTAGGAAGAAGCGTGGTTCAGGGTGGCTTTTCTAACTTTACAGAGGCTCCCTTTCTGCTGTTTTTATGTAGGTTAAAGAAATATGACGACTTGCTTGATTAAAGTTCCTGGTTCTGGTCCTCTCTCACACTTTTTTTTTTTTTTTCCCCCTTTTTGTCTTTTTTTTTTTTCGTGTCCGGCAACAGATCGCAACCCTCAGTGTCGCGCCCGTACCGGACCGGGACCGGCAACGGGATCGCAGCCCTCAGTGTTGCACCCGCACCTCGCTCAGCCAGTGAGCGGGAACCGGTCTGTATGTGGGATCCGTACCCTCGACGGGAGCGCTGCCGCGCTCCCAAGTGGAGCACTGTAGCAGTGCGCCACCGGGCCGGCCCCTCACACTTTTACCTGTACCTTCTTTTTCTTTCTTCTCTATTGTTCCTGTCCTGCTTAATTTAGATTCTACTCTCAGTAATTTCTCCTCAGTGTGGGACCATGTCCTGGGAGACCTGGTGGATCAATTTCAAGAGTTCATTAAGGACTAGACTTTAACGACAGGTCCATTGTATTCACCTGGTTTTCACTGGAGACCAAAACCCCTCCCAGTTTCAGCTGCTGTTCTTAAACTGGACTGCTGTTTTTTAGTGCATACACTGTTTTGGAATTCTCCTGTTTGTCGGGTCTTTCGGATGGTCTGTCAAATCCTGCTTTCTCCCACACAGATGCCAATAACCTGTTGGTCTTGTGGCTGTGGGTGACTTGCCCTTACCTGTTTCTATTTTGGGGTTCGTGGAGATATGTTGTCACCTATTTTCATTGTAAATACTGTCTACGGTTTTTTTTTTTTTCATTTTTATTGATGTATAACTTACATGTAGAAAAGTACACAAACATAAGTATAGCTCATTGAATTTTCACATACTGAACACATCCATGTAATCAGTACCCAGATCAAGATACGAAGCACTACTAACACCTCAGAAGCCCCCTCAGGTCCAATTCCATTCATAATCCCCCACTAAGGGTGAACACTATACTGGCTTTTAACCAGCACATACAAGTTTCATCTGTTTTTGAACTTTACATAAATGGAATCATGCAGTATATAATCTTTTGCATCTGGCTTTTTTCACTCATAATTAGATTAGGTTTGCAAGATTAAGCTATACTTGCCACTTACAGCTTTAGAACTATAATTTAACCTTATTGCTACACAGTATTCTATTGTGTGAATATACCAAAATTTATTTATCCATCCTAGTATTTATGGGCATTTCAGTGGTGTCCAGTGTGGGCTAGTACAAACAATGCTACTATGAACAGTCTTATACAGGTCTTTTGTGGTCTCATTCCTCCTAGGTATATACCGAGGAGTGAAATTGCCAGGTCATGGGGGTATACACATGTTCAATTTTTGTGTATCACTACCACCCAACACTAGGTTCCCCATCTTTATTTTTTCCTTTCATCTATTTACTTAGGGCTTACTTTTGGTCTTTTTCCCCCACTTCTTAAGGTAGAACCTTAGGTAACTGATTTTATATTCCTTTTTCCTAATGTAAGTGTTGAAAATTATACATATTTTCCTTTCGGCATTGCTTTACTTGTATCTCACAAATTTTGATGCTGTACTTTCATCATTCAGTTCAAAGCATTTTCTAATTTTCCTTGTAACTTCTTCTTTGAAATAATAACCATGGTTTATTTAGAGGTATGTTGTTTAGTTTTCAAATATTCAAGGGTTTTCTAAGTATGTTATCAATTTCTAATTTAATTCCATTGTGATCTGAGAACATATGCAGTATAATTTCAATTTTTGAAAATTTATTAAGACTTATTTAATGGCCTGGTATACAGTCTACCTTGGTGAATATACCATGTACATTTGAGAAGGCGTATTTTGTAGTTGTTGAATATAGTTGTTCCATAAATGTCAAATAGGTTAAGGTAGTTGATAGTGTTGACTAGATTGTCTGTGTTCTTACTGATTTTTTGTTTAGTAATTCTATCAATTACTGAAAGAAAGGTATTAAAACATCTAACTATGATTGTAGATTTGCCTATTTCTCCTTTTGATTCTGTCAAATTTTTTCTTCATGTAATTTATTAGGCACAAACACATTTATGATTGCTATGTCTTCCTGATAAACTTCTCCTTTCTTTTATCAGTATGAAATGTCCTTTTTTTTTTTTTATCTCTAACACCTTTTGTCTTGAAGTCTACTTTATCTGATATTACTATAGCTACTGAAGCTTTCTTGTGCTTACTGTTAACACAGTATATCTTTTTTGATCTTTTTACTTTCAACCAATCTGTGTCTTTACATTTAAAATGCATCTCTTATAGACAGCATGCAGTTGGGCCCGATAATCACTCCCTGATTCCTAATTTGAAGGTTTATTCCATTTATATTTAAGGTGTTCTGAATTTGGCCATTCTAATAGGTGAGTAGTGGTATCTCATTATTTAATTTGCATTGTCCTGATGACATATGATGTGCAGCATCTTTTCACATGCTGATTTTCCATCTGCATACCTTCTTTGGTGAAGTATCTGTTAAGATCTTTGGCCCACTTTTTAATCAGGCTGTTCATTTTCTTATTGTTGAGTTTCAAGAGTTCTTTGTATATTTTGGATAATAATCCTTTATCTGATATATCTTTTGCAAATATTTTCTCCCAGTCTGTGGCTTGTCTTCTCATTCTCTTGATGCATTATTTTTTTAAGTGTTTGCTCTAGGAAATACAATATTCATCTCTAACTTCCCAGTCTACTTAGAGTTAATATTATACCATGTGGTTGGCACCCAACAATCCCAGCCTCCTGATATTCATGATCTTTTGTAGTCCCCTCCCACACCATATCAGCATTGGTCTATGTGACCAAAAGAATATGGCAGAAGTCATAGTACATCACTTCCGGCATTAGGTTATAAAAGATACTGAGGCTTTTGATCTTAGTCATTCCCTCCCAGATCGTTCGTTCTGAGGAAAGAAAGCTGTTAAGTTGTGAGCAACCCCTTGGAGAGACCCATGCAGTGAGGCCTCCTGCCATCAGCCACATTGATGGGCTTAGCAGTGGATCCTCTAGCCCCAGTCAAGCTTCCAGAAGACTGAAGCCCCACCTGACAGTTTGACTGTAACCTCATAGAGGCCCTGAGCTAGAAACACCCAGTTAAGTTTCTCTTGGATTCCTCACCCTCAGAAATTATATATGATACAATAAGTGTTTATTCTCTTAAGCTGCTAAGTTTTAGAGTAATTTGTTACATAGCTATAGATAATATGTTCCATTTCACATAAAATAGAATCTCACAAAGAAATAGTTCCATTTACCCCCTGCCCTTTTTGCTATAGCTATCATATGTATTACATTTGTTACATTATAAATGCCACAAGACAATATTATAATTTTTTCTTTAAAAAGCCATAAATAGTTTTTAAAAATTAGGTAGAGAGCAAGAGATAGTCCTCTGTATGAGGGTACTTCAAAAAGTTCATGGGAAGATTCATACTATCTTTTAATTCTATTTTCCACAAACTGTTTGAAGTACCCTTGTATTTACCCATATAGTTAAATATTTCTGCTGCTCTTCACTCCTTGAATATCCAAGTTTCTATCTGGTATCATTCCCTTCCGCCTGAAGAATTTCCTTTTTTTTTTTTTTTTTTAATCTTTTTTCGTGACCAGTAACGGGATCGCAACCCTCGGTGTCGCGCCCGCACCGCGCTCAACCAGTGAGCGGACCGGTCTCTATATGGGATCCGAACCCTCGGCGGGAGCGCCACCGCGCTCCCAAGCGCTGCACTCTACTGAGTGCACCACCGGGCCAGCCCAAGAATTTCCTTCAGCATTTTTCTAATGCCAATTTTCTGGTGAAAGATTCTTTTAGCTTTCATCTATCTAAAAATGTCTTAATTTCACTTTGATTTTTATGGATATTTTCACTAGATATAAAATTACGAGTTGAAAGGTTCCCTCCCTAGCACTTTAAAGATGTCTCACTGTCTCTGGCTGTTTCTAATGGGAACTCAGGAATAATTCATATCATTGTTCTCCTATATGTAATGTGTCCTTTATCTCTGGTTGATTTCAAAATTTTCTGTTTCTTTGGTTTTCAGCAGTTTGACTACAATGTGCTTATGTGTGGTTTCCTTTGTATTTAACCTGCTCAGGGCTTAATGAGATTTCTGAATCTGTAAATTTGTGTTTCACAGATTTTAGGAAATTTTCAGCCACTACTACTTCAAATATTTTTTTCCTGCCCCCTTCTCTTTGTCCTGTCCTAATGATATTCCAATTGCATGTATGTTAGACCTTTTTACATTGTTCCACAGGTCACTGAGGTACTGTTTACTTTTTTTCCAAACTTTTTTGTTTTTCAGATTGGATAATTTCTATTGATATTTAAGTTACCTGACACTTTCTTCTGTGATTGCCAATCTGATATTAAGTTCTTCCAACGATTTTGAAATTTCAGATATTGTATTTTTCAGTTCCAGGTTTTCCTGTGCATAGTTTCTATTTCTCTGTTGAGATTTCTTATCTTTTCTTTCATAAGAAGTATATTTTCCTTTCTGCCCTTGAGCATAGAAATAATAGCTGCTTTAAGGTCCCTGTCTGCCAGTTCCAACATCTGAGTTATCTTGGGGTTAGTATCCATTGATTGCCTTTCCTCTTGAGCATAAGTCACATTTTCCTGTCTTTTTTTTTTTTTTTCATGTCTAGTACCTTAGGATTGAATCCTAGACATTGTGATTGTTATATTGTAGAGATCCTGAATCCTGTTTTATTCCTCTAATGAGTACCGATTTTTCATTATAGCAGGCAATTAATTTGCCTAGAACTAAAACACCAATTCACTCCGGGTGTGTGCATACTTTTTCTGCTATACCATATTAATTCCACTTTTCTGATGACCACCCTTGCCATCTTTCCCTTCCAAAGACATCTCTGAGTACCTACTATGATCCAGTTACTAAGTTGGGCACCAAGAATACAATAAGTCAAAGTCCCTGCCCTCAAGGAATCCAAAATACAATTCCTTCCAAGTGTTGAATGCCCTCCAGTTTATGCCTGTTTTTGGTACTCTCCAGTGCCTTCAGGTAGTTGTTTTTCAAAGTATTTTGTTCAGTTTGTAATAGTTACCAGTATAAGGGGTCAGCCTTATAGGGGTTAGATACAACCTGCTCTGCCATTACCAGAAGCAGAAAACTGCTATCCATGAATTTTTGGTTTTGCTACCTGTCTGTTCTATTTTTATGTTATAATATTTGGAGAGATTCAAAAGCTATGCTGCCACTGTCCCCATCCTCTCAGAATCATCTGCTATCTATTTTAATAATAAATACAATACTGCTTAGAATCTTTCTATTACTCAAAGTCTCTGTCCAGACTACTACTGCTTTAAAGGGCAACAATACTTGGTCAGAATGTAATTAATTGTTAGGGAGTAAGGGACCAGTAGTATACTTATTTTCCTCCCACCCCTTCATACCTGGTGTTGCCTTGGCTATTCCCTGATCTGGTAATGTTCCATGTTTCTGATGCTGATCATACCACTCACTCACTGTCATAGTTGCCAGGCTTGGATAACCAGCTCCAAATACTCTGCAAAAAGCACATTGCATTTAGAAAACAAAACAAAAACAGCACTATTAAAAAGCATCTTCTCTTTAATGACAAAACCTGTGTATATTTCAGCCTTGTTCCCCTACCCAACTATCTTCTGAGGAGTTATACAAACTCCTGTGAGGATATGTAAAAAGAGGGATCCACAAAGGGGCATTAAAGTCAGGAGTTTCATGAGATGATGAGTGACCCAGAATCACCTCCCAATAAGCAATCTCAGAGGCCAATGCCCCACAGAGCAGTGATGACACTGTGAAATGGGTATTTATAGTTGGTAGCTCTGAAACATACACAGAAGGAGAGTCTCCTGCTACCCTATGGAAAAGTATCTCAAGAACTCAGAATTAAATTATAAATAGGCAAATATGTCCCTTTGAGAATCACAGCAGAAGGCAGGAAGAGTGGCAATAATGAGAAAAAAATGTTAAGTATACACTTCTTCATTAGATTCTTTCCTTTTTTTTCTGTTCTGTTTATTTATTTGTTTGTTTCCTTTTGAGCCTTTTTAAAGCTCGAGTTTGTGAAGGAAATGTCTGAGGAAGACAGACATGGAGAAAGTATCAGGAGAGATAATATCCCTTTGATGAAAGAATGGCTTCCATAGCTGAAGCCATGACTTTTCAACAATGCCCATTGAGTGTTACTCATGCACTGCCACTGAACCATAAAAGCAGGGGCTTCAAAGGCTACCCACTTTCTAGTACTACCTACTTGGCTTGGGCCGCATTCCGAGTGAGAATAAAGGGCTTCGCTGGAGGCCTCTTCTGATGAGATGAATGAGAAGTTGATGCCTAAAAAGAAAATTAATTATCGGAGGCACATTTGCCATTTTGCCCACCCTATTATGTAGGCTCTTAAGTCTTCAGATGCTTGAAAAGCTCTGGATTCAAAATTTACTCATTTTCTATTTATCAATTTCTAAAGATATAGCAGCAGAACACTAATTAATGGTGGAGATTGCTTAGCTCTTCTGAGGGGGCCTAAATACCTTGCTTTTAAAAAGAGAGGAAAAGAAAGTTCTCCCAGGAATCATCTCATCTCAAGTAAAAAATTACCTGGCTTTAAGATACCCTCTCTAAAGAAGGAAATTCCAAAGCCATCTCCCATGTTCCATTGAAATCCCTTGAGCTGAACTTGAAGCCCCTTTCCTCAGCCTGGCCTTCGGTGGAAAAGCTGAATTATTGAAGAGACTTCTTTTAAAACCCCTTCCAAATAATTATGCTATTGATTGTCAAGAACCCCTAGGGTGCTTTAGAAGTGAATGCTCCTAAATGAAGTGGGGAAGGATAGGTCAGTAGTTTTCATATAGAGGTATACAGAAATGTTTTAAGAAACCTTGGCTTTCTAGGGGCACACTGAAACAAAGTATGATCAAAGAAAAGGTGCTCACTTGGTTCTAGCTCGATTACTCCCAGAACCAATTCCAATACCACGCGAGAGAACATCTTTAAAAATCCAACCAAAGAAGGGAACTGGGCAGGAACCAGAAGAGTTCAGCCTCAAAATGCTTAAAAAACACTCATCTAGATCCGCTCAAGGGGCCTTATGGTGTGAGAATACTAATTGTTCATTCTTTGATCTTTTAACGTGAAGAGCTAGGTTGATGTTATTGTGAGACAAGAGCTCCTGGGTAATAAGTACAAATCAAATTAGGAAGAGGTTTCTCTGAGGACTTAAATAAATGCCTGTGACTAGCTGATAAATTTAACTCAATTCATGTATTCTGAACCAAAGAGCAAGTGGAAGCAGAGCCTATTTCTTTTGAAGCAGCAGCTCCAAAACAGGTTTCTGATCTTCAAAGACAGCCAAAGCTGTGTTACACCAGGGTTTCTCTACCAGTATACTGGACATCCTGTGCATGGAGATGTCCTTGTTATGTCTCCTACTTGGGTGATTAAATTCTTGTGTAAGGTTAAATCTGAATTCCTCCCTCAACCTAAACATATTCCCTGGTCTTTTGTTTTATCTTCTTTCTACTCTTTTCTCTCTCTCCTCCACTTCTACTTTTCTTCTCCATTCCCATCCTATTCCTTTTCCCCTTTGTTTATCATAGTCAAGAACAGATTTTAAGGCCTGCTCCCTAGGCAGTAGCTGTGACTTCCCACTCTCCCCCATGGTATATCACAAAATTACAAATGAATAGAAATGTGTTACAGGTTAGAAAGCAATGAGGAACATTACTATAAGCTAAAGAGAAAGCTACGATAGTGAATCTTCAGCCTTTCTCTACTCATCTTAGTAAGAACAATGAATTTATGGAGACTTAAAAGGATTTTAATTTCATTACTCTCCTGTAGAATATTCAAATCTCTGATGGTAGCTTTTGGAGCCACGTGGACAATGACCAGGCTTACCTCTCTTGAGGAGTCTTTTTCTGTCAGGATCTTTATCTCCTGGTCAATGCTCTCGATCTCCTCTAAGCTGATGCCAACCCACCTCTGAATGTGAAGGAGATAATATTCACGAACATGCTCATCATCTGCTTGACCACTTTCCACAGCACTTTTCAGTGCAGACAACCTTTGCTCTACCTCCTTCTTCTGCTTGTATCTGTTCCACAAAAAAGCATTAACCATGAACTTAAAAAATAAAGTATTCCTTCAAAAGCAGGCCACAAATTACCTTTGCAAATGACCAGGTAGTAAGTACGCTGATTTCCACCTTGGCAGGAATACAGATTCCATAACCCACAGCTTGCTACCAGGCAGTTCCCTTGGACTACAAGGCAAGGAAAGGCCCAGTGGGGGCTGAGAAATACATTCTGAAGCCGGGAAAATATAGAAGTAACCTGATCTCAGCAAGTCCTGCCATCATCTTTAGGGATGAGAATGCTTTGGTCATTTGATTACATCAACCCTTACTAGGTTGGGTGCTTGCCACCATGCTTTCATTTGAGTCATACCTTCAAAGAATCATAGAATCTTAGGGTCATTTACCTGCCACTGATGCAGAAATTCCTTGTGAAATAGTCTAAAAAATGATCGTCTCTTCTTTTCTTCTGGGCAAAACATTCCCAGATCTTCTGACTCATTCTTACATAATTTAGACTCATAACCACCCTGGCTGCCTTTTCCAGGATGTATTCTAAGCATGCCATCTATCATTTATCTGACAAATATCTATTGAGTACCTATTGTGTGACTGGCACTGTTCTCAGTGCTGGAAACGCAGCAGTGTATAAAAGAGTCCTTGATCTCATGAAGTTTTCATTCTTCTGGGACAAGACAGACAAAAAGAAATAGATGATTAGTCAGGTGGTGGTAAGTGCTATGAAGCAGCAAAAAGCGAGGTCAAGTAGAGTGATGGTGCCAATGTAGGGGTGCTATTATATACAAGGTGGTCAGAAGAGACCTCTCTGAAGAGGTGACATTTGAGCAAAAACTTCAAGAAAATAAGGAAGTAAGCCATGCTGAAGGAAAAGCAAATACAAAGGCCCTGGAGTAGGAGAGTACCCGGGCTTGACACATTTGAGAGATAAGAAAGAGGCCAGTGTGGCTGGAATGGAGTGAAGAAGAGTGATAGGAAATGAGGGCAGAAAGAGAGCGCCAGGGCCATAATGTGTAGTACCTTGTAGGCTGTGATACCCAAAATATTAAATACCATGGTATTTTGAGATGGAAAAACCACTGGTAGGCTTTTGAATCAAACACATAGCATAGAGTAATGTGAAAAGCCTTTTTCTGATATGGGCCACTGTGGCTGTTGTATGGAGTGTGGGTGGTGGTGGCTGGGAGGCAAGGGTGAAAGCAGGGAAAGCAATTAAGAGGATACTGCCACAATCCAGGTGAGAGATGGTGACTTGAAATAGGGAGGAAGTGATGGAGGTGGTGAGATATGGATGTGTTTGAAATATAAAAAAGCATTTACTGATTTATTGGATGTAAGGGCTTGAGGGAAAAAGGAGTCAAGGAAAAATGCCAAGCTTTCCAAAAGAAAGTACCTTGAAATATCTCTGCCTGGAACCCCACACCAGACCTCTAGAATCAGATGCACCTCTGCAGGTCTTCACCCTAATCAGAGGACCTTAACCTGAAGTCCACAGAGAGTTTGGAGGAGGGGGAGTGGTCCTTAAGCTCCCTAAAATTTTATACAGAACTCAGCATATATATATATACATATGTATACATATATGTGCGTTTATATATGTGTATGTATTTTTCGCTGGAGAGAGATTTTGTAGTTTTTATCAGATTATCAAAGGGGTCTATGATCTACAAAGTCAAGAACCACTGCCCTGGAAACGCTCTTTATTATAAAAATTTTTAGGCTTTTTTGCTCCTTTTATCCAACAAGTGGACATTTTATATAATGTTACAAATAACTGTCACACCATCATCACAGGTACCCTGAATAAAACACTACAAAGGTTAATTCCTAGTTCATGAATGTTATTAGAGATATTACCTGAGAATGTTTAACCCCAGGTCCACTCCTACCCTTACCCTCTTTCCTGGGTGTACCTAAGTCACAGGGAAAAAAGCCACGAGGGCCTTAGAATCTATATAATCCAGGGTAAACTCTGGGTCAGTCTAGTGGTCCTCTGAATAAGGTTCTTTTGCTTCTTTTCCCATTCTCTGCATGTGCACAGCCCATGAACTTTCTGCTCCTTCCTTCTTTTCCACTTCCTTGCTTCTGTGACTTTGCTCTTTATCATCTTTTAGACTTCTAGCTTTTCAACACCTGTTCTTTTAGGCCAGTGTTTTTTTTTTTTTTTTTTTTTTCTATTTTTGTCTTTTTTCGTGACCGGTAACGGGATCGCAACCCTCAGTGTCGCGCCCGTACCGCGACCGGCAACAGGATCGCAACCCTCGGTGTCGCGCCCGCACTGCGCTCAACCAGTGAGCCGACCGGTCTCTATATGGGATCCGAACCCTCGGCAGGAGCACCGCCGCACTCCCAAGCGCTGCACTCTACCAAGTTCGCCACCGGGCCGGCCCATAGGCCAGTGTTTTCAAAACCTTGTTTAAGCAAAATAATCCTTTCTTCTAATGAGAGTTTATATGAAACCCCACTAAGTAATAAACAGATAAAATCTGCCTTGGTTAAATCAGAGGAGGGCTCCCAACATCCCTGCTACCCAGGCATTGTGGTGGAATATTAGGGATCCAAGGCAGATTGAAAACCACTGTCCTAGATCTTTGTTGCTGTTCTAGATTCCCCATCGTGGGCCATTACATGGAAATACTCCCTAGCACCCTAGAATTCCCTAACCCTGTGACCCTTCTGATTGGGCAACTTTCACCATTCCCTTTTTCTGTTCCTAAGATGTTGAACAGAGCTAAAGAATTATAAATTTATGTCTAATGGGTCAACTACAAATCCATATTATCAAACTTCAGCTGTGTGGTCACTCTTGCTCAGCTATCCTTTTGTTCAGCTTTTGTGGAGACTCCATGCCACCACATGCTCCTCGGATGGCCAGCCAATGCAGAATTCAATTTACCTCTTCAACTTAAAATCTCTGTAGCATCACCCTTCTTCCTTTATACTTATCTTTTAAGGAGCTAATTCTGTCTTTACCAAGGCATTTCCAAGGCAATGTCTTTACTATTCCACTTTTGCTATCAATCTAGTCCTCACTGACATTCTTCTAGGCCTCATTCTATCAATTGTTCTCCTTGTAATTAGCAGCTACAAATTTTCACTCAGCTGGTACCTTCCCCCATCTAAGAAACACCTTCCCACAACCCATTTTCTACCCTTTCAAATGCTTCTCTTTTCTATGCTATAGTGAAAACAGCACTGTAACTGGGAATTTGAAGGCCTCAGTTTAAATCCTAGTCTTGCCACTTACTAGCTATGTAACTTGGGGCAAGTCAATTCTCAGAGCTCATTTCCTTCTCTCAAAAATGGGGACAAGAATGTGTATTTCTTGGGGTAAAGAGGATCAAATGGAAAAATACACATGAATATACTTTGTAAGCAGCAATACAAATATTGTTAGCTGATGAGGAAACTGAGGCTAGGAGGGACTAGATGATGCCTCATCTATTAAGTGGTAGAAACTGGATTGGTCACCCCAGGTCTGTCTGATTCCAAAGTCCAGGCTGTTTCTACTACACTATATTGCTTCCATTTTTCTGATGACCACTCTATCTCTCCCTCTCAAAGACACCAAGTACCTACTATAATCTGATTACTGAGTTGGGCAACAAGGGATACAATGATACAATTAGGATATTAAGGATACAGTTAGTCAAAGTCTCTGACCTTGAGGAATTCAGTTATGCTGTGAGAAGTAGGTGAACTAAGTGCTACAGTATCTGGGAGGGTAGATAGGTAGGGAGAGGCTTCAAAAAGGACATAACATTTGCTTTCTGTTCCCCAGGCTTCTATAAGTACTTCTATCAGTGCCTTGTTGAGTCTCTTCTCTCTTAACTTGTGCCAAGGTTTTATCCCTGGCTTTTTTTCTTTCTATGTGTTCTTCCTTAGCAAATCATCCACACCCACACAAGTAGAGGGCTTCTAAATTTTTCACATTAGCACAAAAGTCTCATAAGTTCTAGTTGCACATTTCCATGTGTCTATGGAAATGGCTATGGCTATTCGGTTGTCACTTTAGGACCTAAAACTAGACTCATTACTTAGCCAGATACCACTTCTTATGTATTTCTGTTGAAAGAATGGAGGTGCTGTTAATCAACCAGACTCACACTCACTCCTCAGAGATGGGAATTAGAGAATATATGTGAGGGAACAGGATGAGGAGAGAGAAAAAGGGAGAGGGGGAGGGAGAGAGAGACACACACATCATGTAGGTGTTTTATTTAGGATAGGCTCAGTATCTAAAAAGTCATAGGTGGGGGGGACTTAACGTAAATAAGGATCTGAACAATCTGTATTCTAATTATATAAATGCTTCTTGCAAAAGTCTTATCTCTGGTAACTGTAACTTCATTTTTATCATTTCATCCTAGTTGAAGCACTATTATTAACATGTTAACTTGTCTTTCTGCCTCTGCCTCTCTCTTCCCTTTCAGTATTCTATACACATCACTTCCTTATGCAGACCTCTGACCATACCACTCTTAGCTTCTGCCAAACCAGACGATTATCTACTCCCTGTATGTATCTTAATCTAACCTGCCTTTGAGCTTTTGCTCATGTTTCTCCTGCTTGTCAACAATAAATATTGTTTGAGCACCTTCTGTGTGCCAGGCCCTGTGCTAGGCATACCACAGTGAACAAGAGAGAAATGGTCCCTGACCTTATGTAGTATACATTCTAGTAGGGGAGAGAGACAAAGTGCAGAAAGATAGACACATGAAATAATTGCATGTGAGACACATGCCATGAAGGAAACAAACATGGGACAATGGGAGAATGACAGACATTAACTACTTAAAGAGACTAGTCTGGAAAGGCCTGGAGTGACATTTGAGCTGAGACCTAAAGGATAAAGAATTAGCCATATGAAGAGCATTCCATGCAAAGAGGACAGCACATACAAAGATTCTACAGAGGGAAGGAGCTGGGGATCTGCTCAAAGAACTGAAAGAAGGCCACTGTGGCTGGAGTTCAGTGAACAAAGGGAGAATGATATATGATGAGATTGGAAAGAAGCAGGCACTAGATCATGCAGGGCCTTGTAGTTAGTGGTTTGGCTATCTCAGGTGAGATGCTGGTGGCCTAGACTGAGGTACGATAGTGAAGATGGAGAGAAAGGGAAGAACTGAAGATATCTTTTGTAGCTAGAATTGACAGGCCTTGCCAATGGACTGGATGTGGAAATTCAGAAAAAGAGGAACTAAAGCTAACTCCTAGGTTTCTAACTTAAATACCTAGGTATATGGTAGTGTACTTACTGAGATGGTGAAGACTTGGGCATGTGGGCACATTTGGGGGTTAAAAAGCAAAGAGTTCAATTTACGGCACGTTAAATGTGAGATATTTGTGAAACATCCATGAAGTGTGTTGGAAGTATAGTTCTGAAGGTCAGGAGGGGTCTGGGCTAGTGATGTGAATGAGGGAGCCATTAGCATAAAGATAGTGTTGATACCTCCTCTGTCAGATATTTTTAAAATATGTTCGAGATCAAGCTTGCAAGCCAAAGAAATGCATATCAGAACAATGATACCTTTTTTTGTTTGCCCAACTGGATTTTCATCTAGTGTCAACATCCAAGACTAGTGCAGTTGGACATACTCTTAAACTTTGTTATTGTGGAATGCAATGTTGTTACAATGTATAAAGAGCCTTAAAATATTAAAACTCTTTGAAGGAAACAGTGACAGATGTACTTAAAGATGTTTTTTCATAGCATTGCTTAGATTAGCACAAAACCACAAACAGTCTAAGTATTTGACAATAACAGATTAGTTTAAATAATTATGGTACAACTACAGGATGGAATATTATATAACTATTAAATATCATGATTTCAAAAGACATGAGGAAATGCTCACAATATGTTAGGTTAAAAAAAAAACAGGATAAAAAGCTACATTTACAGTATTATTCCACATTTACTAGGTAAAATAACTATCTATCTGAAAGGAAATACATCAGAAAGTTAACAATGATCATCTATGAGTGCTAGAATTAAGGCTTATTTCTAATTTTTAAAATATTCTGTCTTGCAAACTTTCTACAATGAGCATTATTACTTTTACATTCAGGAAAATCTGTAATTCCTATTTTTAACCATCCTTCAAGAATCATCTCAAATGCCATTAAAAGGTTCTGAAACCTTTTCCTCATCCCTCCAAACAGATTTGACCACGCCCTCATCTTTCTTCACAACTCTGATCTCTATGCTGTTTACAGTCTTTTTTTGTATACTTATTTGGATACCACCAAACTCACTGTTTAAACTACCTGTTACATGCTGATGGGCTGCCCCCAACTTCTTACAAAGGACAGGATGCTGAATTCCACATCATATCAGTCTATTCTATATCCTCAAAAGTCATTTACTGTCACTTATTATCCCCTAAGCACACTTTAGTACTCTTCTTAGCCCCTATCACCTAAAATTACATTATTATTTCCTAACTTACTTCCTGTCTCCTCCACCAGAATAAAAGCCCCATGATGGCAGTGACTTTGTCTGGGTCTCTAATACTTGGAACAGTTCCTGGCACACAGGAAGGGCTCAATATCTGTTGAATAAATGGATCAATTTTCAGCTTTCTAAACCAAGCCTCTCCTCTGAGCTTCGTGCTACCAGACACCTCTACTTGGATGTCTCCTAGGTACCTTAAACTCAACATGTCTCAATACTGAATTCATTCTCTCCCCTATCCCCTGATCTGCTCTTCCTCCTCTACTCCCTCTCAATGAATTCCATAGCCATCCACCTAAATCAGAAACACAGACATCTTCCCTGCTGCTGCCATCTATCTCACCTCCCACGACCAACACACAGGTTTTCTGCAGATTCAACCCTCTCAAGTAAATATATCCCCTCTTTCCCTCTGTCATTGCTGTTGTGAGCCCTCATCACCTCTGTGACCAAACTGGGTCTAATCTTCTCCCGCATTGTTTTCTATCTGCTGTCAGAGTGTGCTAGTTAAAATGAAAATATGGCCATGCTACTCTTTAAAAAGAAATAAACACAGTTCTTCAGTGGATTCCAGTTACCAACCAAAGTAAGCTCCTTAGCACAGACTACTAATAGCAGCTAACATTTATAGACTACTTACTATGTGCTTTATCTCATTTATGCTTCTTGACCCTAAGAGAGAAGTACCACTATTACTATCAGGTGAGGAAACCTGAGGCTCAGACTCGTTAAATAACTTACCCAATGTCCAATGGCTTAAAAGTAAAGCTGGGATTCAAACCTTGGTCTCAGACTCTACGACCTGTACTCTTAGCCACAAATGTGTAATAGCTGACTTTGGGTGCTTACTGTGTCAGACACTGTGCTAAGTGCTTTATATGTATTTCTTTTTTTTTTTTTTTCCCCTTCGTTTTCTTACTGGTCTCTTTTCTTGGGCATAGGTGAGCCAAACACTTTTATATATTAACCCCAGAGGAGGGGGAAAAACAGTGGATTAAAATCTTACATAACATATCTGTATGCCACATGTAGGCTATATGTATTTCTCTTTTAATCCTTATAACTTCTTTATGAGGAAGAACCTATTATCTGAATTTTACAGCTGGAGAAATTAAAGCACTGAGAGATTAAGTTACCCCAAATCAAAGAGTAATTAAAGGGTGGAACTGGGATTCAAACACCTCCCTGAGTTCTTAGCTCCTTCACCTTCCTCACATCCTAAGCCCTCCTTGGTCTTGACCCTACAACATTCCTTCCCCCTCTCCACCAGCCCCTTTACATTGTAGCATCACCTTCTTGCCTACAGTTGCTGTTCCCCTCCCACACATGCCCACCCCAGCACCATTTCTTTAATGTTATCACCTCTGCTGGCTAATGCCCTCCTCTACTCTTCTTCTGGATAATATTCCTGTTCATCCTTAAACAATTCAGCACAGAAGTCACCTCCAGGGAGCCTTCTCCTCTTTACTGCTCCCTCTTTGGTTAGGTGCCCCTCCTGTTTGCTCTCATAGTACCTGGTACATCTCTCTATGACATCACTTTATATTCCTATTCTGTTTCTATGCCTGTTTTCCTCATCGGACTGTATGCTCTTCCAAAGCAGAGACCACCCATACTCACACAAACACAAACACCCATACAATTTGTATTCCAAGTGCATGGTCCCTAGACATTGTGAGCACCCATTTTTTTTTTTTTTTTCACTAAAAGAGTAAGCAACTTTTTCAGTCACACCACTCTGAGAGACTGTGTCCTTCAGAGATATTTACCTCTATCATATGAGTATTGCTATGCTGTCATATGGAAAAGGTTGGGAGACACTTTGCTAAACTACATTGCTGCTGCTGGAAACCACAAGGTAGTAGGAGTCTGATGGTTAGGTATGATCACCTTCTTGAAAAACTCAGAAAAGTATGCTCTCACTAGGGCTTAGGCTCAAAAGGAACCAAGAGAGTGGCATACACCATTCTGTCCTGTCCACACATAAAAACAAAAAAAACATGCACCGTCCCCACCCAACAGCACTGCCAATGAGCAGCCCTCAAATTACAGCTATTGACCCACCTCTCTATTTTAGCCTGTCTTTGAGATGCCATAGCAACGAGGCTAGGATAGGCCGTGGAGGAAGTAGCAGTGTTATTTTCAGCTGAGTTGTTCTTGGTTCTGGGCAGCTCAAACTTTGCCACCTGATAGTAATGGCACTGGGTTAAGTAGTTCATAAAATGTTCTCGAGCCCACTGCAAATGATCTAGACGCTTGTTGCGGTCGACTTGTTTCAGGGTGAGGGCTCCTTGAAACGCTGGCACCAGCAGGTACTTCAGGTCGGTGGAAGCAATCTCCTCCAAATCTTCATTTCGGCTAGAAAGAGCAAAGAGAAGGCTGTGAAGCCTGGCTGGACATTCAAACTGTGATCCTTGCTTCCTGGGGGAGGGGAGGTATAGGTTGGGAGCGGGGCAAAAGGAAGAGGCACAGAACAGCGGCTAGTGGCACTCAAAGTGGCAGAGCACTCACACACTATGTCTATGACGTCAGCCGACACTAGGGAGCAGAGTCGTGGGATATCAACTATCTTGGAAGAGAGATGGGGTATGTAAACGAGGTACAAGAGACTGACTGCAGGGGGAGGTAGGAACGAAAAGTTCTCAGTCTTAAAGCGCCCCTCCACCCAGACGCAATGGCTCCACCCTTGGTAACCATTATCACCTGCGTTCTCACTCGTTATTCCCCTCTCCCCCGTACCTGAACAAGTCGAGCTCCGATACCATTTCGGCAGCCTTCCCAAGGAGGTCCAGCCCCTTTGACACCTTATCCTGGACTATCCGGGACCCGGTGGGTTCCGTCGCTACTTCTATTTCGTCCAGGAGCTGCTTGCTGGTTTCGAACAGCTCGGGGAGCCGTGGCAGCAGTAACTCGTCTTCACCAGCTGCCATTTTGGGGAGGGAGGAACCTAGAAGACCTCATTTCCGGAGTCAAATGAAAACTGCTATAGCAGGACTCGGCTAGCCCCGCAACGAAAGCGGAAGGGGTGCCGCATTGGTCCAGTCGCTTCACTGTTACTAAAGCGTCCAAGGATTTCCGGGACGAGCCGTTTGCCGGTCCTGGCAACCGTTTCCATAGACTCATTTTACCAGGCAGCTTATTAGAAGTCGTAGGCATCTGTTCGAAACAAACAAACGAACAAGAAAAACCCTAGGCACTGTTTTACGGCCTGCTCCTCGCCGCCGCCACTGGGCCGGGAAGTTCCGTGGGCTCTGAGGCCCAGGAGGGACGAGGCTGAATTCGGAGCGCGAGCGAGTGTGGGCGAGCGCGGGAGGACCGGCGCGGGCGCGTTTTAGGAGTCGGCCAGGCGCTTACTTTACCTCGCGAGTCGCTCCCTAATTTGAGGAGTCCGGGTAACCAGGGAGTCCGGCCGCCGCGCCTCCCACGGGCCACAGGTCTGATCATTCGAGCGCCAAGTGCAAGTAGCGCCCCCCTCCACTTCCTTCCACCCATCAGATGGCGTTTCGGGATCTGCCCTCCTCCCCTTCACGTCACCCCTCCTTCCCACACACACCAGCGTCCTTTTGGCCAGTGCCCTGTGGAGCCCCTCTCCTTAATCCAGATAATTGGTAACCTGAAACTCCGATCACCCCACAGCTGGCTTCCTTTCTGCCAGCTACTTCCCAGGTCAAATGTTACTTCCTCTGTGCAACCTTCCTTGACTTCCCCCGGCCCCGCGCCCTCAGCCGCCAAGGCTGTTTCTTCTGTGCGTCTGATCATAGTACCTACCACACTGTATAATAGCTACTGATTTACAAATCTGTCTCCCTTACCTGACTCAATCTGATTAATCTTTGCACCCCTCTGGCAAGCCTGAGTACTTAAGTACTCAGTGTCATTATGAGAATAGAAAAATGAGGGATCCGTTCGGAAAGCAGCCCGGTTATGCAAAACTGCACTGTTCAATAGGTAGCCACTAGCCACAGGTGGCTACCGAGCGCTTGAATGTGGCTATTTTGAATTGAGATATGATGTAAGCGTAAAATACGCACCAGATTTTGAATATCTCAATACTTTTTACATTGACTGCATGGTGAAATGATACTATTTTGGATACAGTGGGTTAAATATAGAATTAAAACTAATTTCACTAGTTTTCACTTCTTAAAGTGCCTCCTAAAAAAATTTAAATTACATTTGTGGCTCACATTATATTACTACTGGACAGCACTGATGGAAAATACGACTCCACGACGTTGGTTTTTTTGCAGCTGTCTGGTACAGTGATCCGAACCCATAGAGCTTAGTGTCATAACACCACACTGTAACCAACTGAGCTAGCCAGTCAGCCCCTACTACAGGACTTTGAAAGAATGGACATCTTCGAACAACATAAATACATACTGATTACCTTAGGACACACCCTGAGTTGTCCTAGGAGATTTAAGTAGAAGGCACATTGCCTGCCCCTTAAAAGAAACTATTAAACTGAATATGCTTTAAATACAGTTGAGAAGAAAAAAGCTTTTCGTATAAAAACTAGAGGGCAATATAGGACAGTATATAATTAGGTGATATGTTCTATTGTATATGCTGTTGGAAAACCAAGAAATGACAAGTCATTCCTTGCTAAAAGTACTTTCAGAAGGCTTCTTGGGCCGGCCCGTGGCTCACTCGGGAGAGTGCGGTGCTGATAACACCAAGGCCACGGGTTCGGATCCCATATAGGGATGGCCGGTTCGCTCACTGGCGTGGCGTGGTGCTGACAACACCAAGTCAAGGGTTAAGATCCCCTTACCGGTCATCTTTTCAAAAAAAAAAATACCTGTGATAACACCAAGGCCCCGGGTTCGGATCCCATATAGGGATGGCCGGTTCGCTCACTGGCTGAGCGTGGTGCTGACAACACCAAGTCAAGGGTTAAGATCCCCTTACCGGTCATCTTTTTTTTTTTTTTTAAAAAAAGAAGGCTTCTTACACATGACATGCACTCATAGAATTTCACAGCTGGAAGGGAGCCTCAAAAATCAGAGGAAAAAATCGAGACCAGAAAGGTTAAGTGACTTCCCCAACCTATTTGTGACAAAGCCAGTGTCTTCTGAGCTCAATTGATTTGGCTCTTTGATGGAGAAGATCTTTCTTGTGTAATGGAGTTTGGATGTGTTGTACCCTCCAAAACTCATGTGGAAATTTGATCTCCAATGTGGCAGTGTTGGAAACTGATTGAGTCATGGGGCGGATCCCTCATGAATGGATTAATGCTCTCTCTCCCTGGGGGAGGAGGGGTAGTGAGTGAGTTCTCGCTCTATTAGTTCCGGCGAGAGCTTGTTGTTTATAGGACCCTGGTACCTTCTTTCTCTCTCTCTTGCTTCCTGTTGCCATGTGATCTGCTCGTACCTGCTGGCTGCCTGCCACTTTCCGCCATGAGTAGAAGCAGCCTGAGACCCGTGCCAGACGCAGCTGTCCCAGAATCGTAAGCCAGATTACCCAGTCTCAGGTATTTCTGTTATAGCAACACAAAACGGACTAAAACTGTGGAACGTAGTGAAGCCCCAAGCTAGAACACTGCTCCACTAGAGGGAGAGGAGATTGGGGCATAAGTGTTGGTTGAAAAAGCTTCCCAGGTGATCCTAATAAACCTCTTTCAACTCCTGCTTTACAAACTGAGGAGCAAGTGAGGCTCTAGAGAACTGCCTACAAGGGTACTTCAAAAAATTCATGGAAAAATAGAGATTTATCTTTTAATTCTACTTTCCTACAACTTTTTGAAGCATCCTTGTATTTGGTTTATTTGGCACCTCTAGTAACTTTAGTAAACTGAACTTTCAGGGTCAGCCTTGGCCAGGAACACAAAGAAGAAAGATAAAATTTGTGGAGGAGACTTGGAAACAGTAATTGTGAGACTAAAAATAATTTGTTTCTCCTCATTTGCTTGGATTAAGACATGTCTTTAGTGTTGCCTAAGAGGAAAAAAAAATGCAGAATTTGACTCTGATCTTGAAATTTGTAAGACATTTTCTACTGCTTTCAAAATGACAGTCATTGTGGGAGTTGTCAATTACTTTCAGAATGTCTACCATATATTAGAATATCATTTTAAGCATTGCATTTTATCCTATTTTGAGATCCAAGATTATAAAGTGGCTATAAAGAAGAATAATAAATACGAGTTGATTGTTCTCTTTCTGTGTTTAAACACTCTATCAGATTAAATTCTTGTTTTGTATGGGACATTAAAAAAAAATCCTAGTTTAGGGGAACTAGAAGGGCCTTAGAAATCATGAAAGTATAATGTTTACTTAAACTTTTTGTAGTAGCATGACTCTTTTTCCCAACCAAATTTTAGAGAGGTCCATAATTTCTTTTTTTATTGAAGTGTACCAATTATACATATTTGTGGGGTACAGAGTTGAATTTCAATTTCAATATATGTATACAAAGTGTTGATCATCAAAACGGGGTAATTAGCATATTCATCATTACAAAACTTAATCATTTATTTGTGATGAGGACATTCAGTCTCCTCTCTTCTATCTATTTGAAAACGTGGTAAATTACTCTTAATTATAGATACCTAGCTCGACTGTACACCAACAGAATTAATTTTTCCTATCTAGCTGTTTGTATCCATTAACCAACTTCTCACTAACCCCCCTTTCCCTTTCCCACCTCTAGTAACCACAATACTGCTCTCTCCTTCTGAAAGTTCAACTTATTATTGTTTATTCATTTATTTTATTTATTTATTTTTAGCTCCCACATATAAGTGGGAACATGTGGTATTTTCTTTCTGTGCCTAGCTTATTTCACTTAACATAATTTTCTCCAAGATCATCCATGTTGCTGTGAATGGCAGAATTTCATTTTTTTTTATGGCTGAGTAGTATTCCATTGTGTATATATACCACATTTTCTTTATCCAATTGTTTGTTGATGGACATTTAGGTTGGTTCCATATCTTAGCTATTGTGAATACAGCTGTGATAAACATGGGAGTGCACGTGTCCCTTCAACATGATTTCCATTCTTTGGGTATATACCCAGTAGTGGGATTGCTGGATCATATGGTAGTTTTTTCTGTAGTTGTCTGAGAAACCTCTGTACTATTTTCCATAATGGCTGTACTAATTTACAGTCCCATCTATAGTGTTTAAGGGTTCCCCTTTCTACACATCCTCACCAGCATTTGTTATTTTCGTCTTTTTTATAAATAGCCAGTCTAATTGGAGTGAGATATCTCAGTGTGGTTTTGATTTGCATTTTCCTGATGCTGAGTGATGTTGGGCATTTTTTTGTGTGTGTCTGTTGGCCATTTGTGTATCTTCCTTTGAGAAATGCCTATTCAGCTCCCTTGCCCATTTTTTAATCGGGTTATTTGGTTTTTTACTATTAAGCTGTTTGAGTTCCTTGTATATTCTGGATATTAATCCTTTGTCAGATACATAGTTTGCAAATATTTTCTCCCACTCTTGTTGATTGTTTCCTTTGCTGTGCATAAGCTTTTTAGTTTGATATAACCCCATTTGTTTATTTTTTCTTTCGTTGCCTGTGCTATTGAAGTCTTATTCATAAAGTCTTTGCCCAGTACTACGTCCTGAAGTGTTTTCCCTGTGTTTTCTTCTAGAAGTTTTATAGTTTTAGGTCTTATAGTTAAGTCTTTAAGGCATTTTGAATTGACTTTGATACATGGTGAGAGGTAAGGGTCTAGTTTCATTCTTCTACACATGCATATCCAGTTTTCCCAGCACCTCTTATTGAAGAGGCTGTCCTTTCTCCAATGTATGTTTTTTGGCCCCTTTGTTAAAGATCAGTTTGCTCTAAATACATGGATTAATTTCTCAGTTCTCTATTCTGTTCCATTGGTCCATGTGTCTGTTTTTATACCAGTACCATGTTTTGGTTACCATAGCTTTGTAGTATAGTTTGAAGCCAGGTAGTGTAATGCCTTCAGCTTTATTTATTTATTTTTTGCTCAGGATTGCTTTGGCTATTTGGGGTCTCTTGTTGTTCCATATGAATGTTAGGATTGTTTTTTTCTATTTCTGTGAAGAATGTCATTGGTATTTTGATGGGGATTGTATTGAATCTATAGATCACTTTGGGTAGTATAGACATTTTCACAACATTAATTCTTCCAATCCATTGACATGGAATGTCTTTCCATTTTTTGTGTCTCCTCTGATTTCTTTCATGAGTGTTTTGTAATTTTCATTGTAGAGCTCCTTCACCTCCTTGGTTAAATTTATTACTAGGTATTTTATTTTTTTGGTAGCTACCATAAATGGGCTTGCTTTCTTGATTTCTTTTTCTGCTAGTTTATTGTTGGTGTATTGAAACATTACTGACTTTTGTATATTGAAACATTACTGACTTTTGTATATTGATTTTATATCCTGCAACTTCATTGTATTTGTTCATCAACAAATGTTCATCAACTCTTTGGTGGAGTCTCTGGGTTTTTCTATATATATAAGATCATGTCATCTGCAAACAGACAATTTCACTTTTTCTTTTCCAATTTGGATGCCCTATATTCCTTTCTCTTGCATGATTTCTCTGGTTAAAACTTCCAGTACTGTGTCAAATAGGAGTGGTGAAAGTGGGCATCCTTTTCTTGTTCCTGTTTTCATAGGAAAAGCTTTTAGCTTTTAAGCTTTTCCCCATTTATCATATATGGCTTTTATTGTGTTGAGATATTTTCTTTGTATAACTAATTTGTTGAGAGTCTTTATCATGAAGCATTGTTGAATTCTGTCAAATGCTTTTTCTTCATCTATTGAGATAATAATATGGTTTTTGTCCTTCATTTTGTTGATGTGGTGTATCACATTTACTGATTTACTTGTGTTGAACCATCCTTGCATCCCTGGGATGAATCCCACTTGATCATGGTGTATAATCTTTTTGATTTGCTGTTGAATTCTGATTTCTAGTATTTTGTTGAGAATTTTTACATCTACATTCATCAAGGATATTGGCCTGTAGGGTTGTTTATTTTTGTTGTTGTATCCTTTGTCTACTTTTGGTATCAGGATGCTGGCCTCATAGAATCCGCTTGGGAGAATGGCCTCTGCTTTGATTTTTTGGAATAGTTTGAAAATAATCAGTATGAATTCTTCTTAAAATGTTTGGTAGAATCAGTAAAGCCATGTGGTCCTTCACTTTTCTTAGGTGAGAGACTGCTGATTACTGATTCAATCTCTTTGCTCCTGATTCGTCTGTTTAGCTTTTCTATTTCTTCTTGGTTCGGTCTTGGTAGGTTGTATATGTCCAGAAATTTATCCATTTCCTTCAGATTTTCAAATTTGTTGATGTATAGTTGTTTATAGTAGTCTCTTTTGATTCTTTGTATTTCTGTGATATCAGTTGTAATGTCTCCTTTTTCATGCCTGATTTTTGTTATTTGGGTCTTCTCTCTTCTTAATTAGTCTAGCTAATGGTTTGTCAATTTCGTTTATCTTCTCAAAAAAACAACTTTTTGTTTCATCAATCTTTTGTATCTTTTTTTGGTCTCTATTTCATTTAGTTCTGCTCTAATCTTTATTATATTTCTTTCTATCTACTAATTTTGGGATTGGATTGTTCTTGTTTTCCTAGTTCTTTGAGGTATAATGTTAGGTTGTTTATCTGAAGTCTTTCTATTATTCTGACATAAGCATTTATTGCAATAAACTTCCCTCTTAGTAATGCTTTTGAGTATTCCACAGGTTTTGGTATGGTGTGCTTTCATTTTCATTTGTTTCAGGATTTTTCTGATTTCCTACCTAATTTCTTCTTTGACCCATTGGCCATTCAGGAGCATGTTGTTTAATTTCCATGTATTTGTATAGTTTCCACAGTTTTGCTTGTTATTGATTTCTAGTTTTATTCTGTTGTGGTCTGAAAATATACTTGATATGATTTCAATTTTTAAAAATTTGTTGAGTCCTGGAGAATGTTCCATGTGCAGATGCAAACAACATATATATATATATATATTTTTCCTTTTTGTCTTTTTTCGTGACCGGCAACGGATCGCAACCCTCAGTGTCGCGCCCGTACTGGACCGGGACCGGCAACGGGATCGCAACCCTCGGTGTTGCGCCCACACCTCGCTCAGCCAGTGAGCCGCCAGTCTGTATGTGGGATCCGAACCCTCAGTGGGAGCGCCGCTGCACTCCCAAGCGGCGCACTGTAGCAGTGCGCCACCGGGCCGGCCCCAAACAATGTATATTCTATAGTTGTTGGATAGAATGTTCTGTAAATGTCTGTCAAGTCCAATTGGTCTAAAGTTTAATTTAAATCCAATGTTTCTCTGCTGATTTTTTTGTCTTAATGATCTGTCCAGTGCTGAGAAAGGGGTTCTGATGTCCCTAACTATTATTGTATTGGGGTCTATCTCTCCTTTTAGATCCAATAATACTTGCTCTATCTATCTGGATGCTCCAATGTTGGGTGCATATATATTTATGATTGTTATATCCTCTTGCTGAATTGATCCCTTTATCATTATATAATGACTTTTGTCTCTTTTTATAGTTTTTGGGTTAAAGTCCATTTTATCTGATAGATGTATAGCTACTCCTATTCATTTTTGGTCTAGTTTTTTAATCCATTCAACCAGTCTATATCTATTAAGTGAGGAATTTGATCCATTTATATTTGGGGTTGTTATTGAAAGGCACCACTTTACTCCTGGCATTTTATTGTTGTTGTTGTTGTTTTTTTTTTTTTAAAGATGACCGGTAAGGGGATCTTAACCCTTGACTTGGTGTTGTCAGCACCACGCTCAGCCAGTGAGCGAACCGGCCATCCCTATGTGGGATCCGAACCCGTGGCCTTGGTGTTATCAGCACCGCACTCTCCCGAGTGAGCCATGGGCCGGCCCTTTATTGTTTTTATGGTTGTTTTATATATTGTTTGTTCCCTTCTTTCCCTTTTATTGTTTGTCTTTGCTGTTTGTTGGTGTTTGTAGTGATGATATAGTTTCTTTCTCTTTCTTGTTTGCATATCTACTCTACCAGTGGGTTTTCTCATGTATTCATGACAGTGATTATTATTCTTTGGATTCCACATGTAGAGCTCCCTTTAGGATTTTTTTTGTGTGACAGGTCTGATGGTGGATGAACTCCCAGTTTTTATTTGTCTGGAAAGGACACTATTTCTCCTTCACTTCTGAAGGATAGCTTTGCTAGGGTAGCATTTTGGGATGGCAGTTTTTTTGTGTGTGGTACTTTGAATATATCATCCCATTCTTTCCTGGCCTGTAAAGTTTCTGCTGAGACATTTGCTGTTAGTCTGATGGGGATTCCCTAATATGTGACTTGATGCTTTTCTCTTGCTGTTTTTAGAATTCCCTCTTTGTCGGGCCGGCCCTGTGGCGCACTCGGGAGAGTGCAGCGACGCTCCCACTGCGGGTTCGGATCCTATATAGGACTGGCCAGTGCGCTCACTGGCTGAGTGCGGTGCGGGTGACACCACACCAAGGGTTGCGATCCCCCTACCGGTTATGAAAAAGACAAAAAAAAAAAAAAAAAAAAAAAAAAAAACCCTCTTTGTTTTTGACTTTTGGCAATTTGACTACAGTGTGTCTTGGAGAGGATCTTTTTGGGTTGAATCTTTTTGTGGGTCTTTGAGCCTTTTAGATTGGAAGTCCATATCTCTCCCAATACTTGTGAAGTTTTCAGCTATTATTTCATTAAATAGGCTTATGATGCCTTTTCCTTTCTCCTCTCCTTCTGGAACATCCATAACTTGGATGGTCCCAGAGATGTCATGGGTTTTCTTCATTTTTCACAATTCTTTGTTTTTGTTTTTGGACCAGCTGGGTTATTTCAAAAAGCCTGTCTTTGAGTTCAGAAATTCTTTCTTCTACTTGCTCTAGCCTGTTGCTTAAGCTCTTGGTTGTGTTTGAATGAATTCTTCAGTTCCTAGAGTTCTGCTTGGTTCTTTTTAAGATAGCTTTCTCTTTGTTGAATTCCTCCTTCTGATCCTGGGTTGTTTTTCTCATTTTGTTGTATTGTCTATCTGAATTTTCTTGCATCTTGTTGAGTTTCCTTAATATTATTGTTTGAATTCCTCTTGAGGCATTTCATAGGTTTCCTGTTGTTTGGGGTCTAGTACTAGAGAATTGTTGTATTTCTTTGGGAATGTCATGTTTTCTCATTTTTTCATAGTTCTAGTGTCCCTACATTGATGTCTGGGCATCTGGTGGAGCAGTTGCTTCTTCTAATTCTCTGGAGTAGCTTTTGAGGGGAGATACTCCCTCCTGTAGATGTACTCTGTAGTGACAGTTGGGTAGGTTGTTTTAGGTTTGGTTCTGGGTAGACACAGTAGTGTAGTCTCTTTGTGATTACTTCGAGTATATTCAATGTCAGAGTTGTCTGTGAGTGCCTGTGTGGCCCTGGGAACTGGGGTGCTCAGCAGTTACTTGCTGAAGTGAGTGACACTGGTCTGGGTCATTGGGGTAGTGGGTGAGGTGTTGAGCTCTTGGGAGAAATGATGGAGTGCCCTGTTGCTCTTGGCTGAAGTGGGTGACCCTGGGCAGGCTCTCTAGTGCCCCAGCCAGGATCCTGTGTCCCTGATAGATGCACTGTCATGCTCTGTAGCTCCTCAGCTTAAATGTATGATCCTGCATGGGATTTCTGGGGGTTAAGATTATAACCTTGGACTCTGATGGAGACAGTGAGGTGCTCAGCATCTCCTCAGCTAGAGTAGGTGACTCAGTGGAATCACTAGGGCTTTGGGCTTGGCCCTGTACCCCCAAAGGTGGTGTTGGGGTACTCTGCAGCTCTGTAGCTGAGGTGGTAGACAGTGGGCCAGGTCACTGGGGTTGTGAGTGGGGCCCTGTACCACCGAGATGCTGGGGTACTGTGCAGTTTCACCATTGAAGTGGGCAACTATGTGTGAGGTCGCTGGGCTTGTGGGTAGGGCCCTGCAACCTCAAATGGGACAATGGGTTGCTCCGCAGTACCACTGTTGGACTGGGCCACTCTGAGCGAGGTGGCAGCAGTTTTGGGCAGGATTCTTCACCCCCAAGAGGAATTCTGAATCACTTTGGAGTTTCTCAGCTGGAGTGAGTCATGCTGGGTAAGGTCTCTGAGGTCATGGGTGGGACCCTGTGCCTCCTAAGAGGGATGCTGGGTCTCTATGAAGCTCCTCAGCCAGAGCAGTCCAGTCTGGGTAAGGTTGCTGTGGTTATATGCAGGGACCTGCACCCCCAAGAGAGATACCAGTGTTCTCTGCAGCTGCTTGGCTGAAGTGGGTCTCTCTGGGTGAGGCCACTGCAGTCATGGCAAGACCATGTGACCCCAAGAGAGGCACTAGGTCACTCTGAAGCTCCTCAGCTGGGGTGGGCTCACTGTGCCCCCAAGAGAGATGCTGGGTCCCTCTGCAGGCCCCCTGCAGTGGTAGGAAGCTCTGGATAGGCTCACTGATGCTACAGGTGGGGGTCTGTACCCCCAAGAGAGGTGTGTGGGGCCTCCACAATCTCCCTGCTAGGGTGCGTGGGTCTGCTTGAGCCAAGTAGCAACTCAGCATGGCTGTGAGAGTTGCAAGGGTACTTCATCAAAGAGGGTGGGGCCATTGGCAGTGGCAGTAAGCTCTGCTCAGTCAGCTCTTAGGCTGCAGAAAGTGCTTGCCCTTGTGTCCTTAAGAGAGATTCTGGATCCCTCTGCAGACCTCTTGCTGGGGCAGGCAGCCCCGGGCAGGCTTACTAGTGCTGCAAGAGAGGCCCGGAATTTCTAAAAGGATGTGTTTGAAGAGGATATAAAGAAGCCTGCCAACTCAGCCTCTAGCCCGCCTTTTCCCCACCTTGCTCAGTAGCACCCCATGCACCTCTGAGGGACTTCAGGGCTCTAAGTAACTGCTAGGTTTGAATGTGTCCCCCAAAGTTCATGTGTTGGAAACTTAATTTCCAATACAACAGTGTTGAGAGGTAGGACCTTTAAGAGATATTAGGTCATGAGGGCGCTACCCTCATGAATGGATTAATGTTTTTATTATCACAGGAGTGGGCTCTTTATAAAAACAAGTTCCACACTCTTTTGTTCTCCCTCACCATGTGATGCTTTCTGCCATGTTATAATGCAGCAAGAAGGCCCTCACCAGATGAGGCCCCTTGATCTTAGACTTCACAGCCTCCAGGACCATGAGCCAAATAAATTTATGTTCATTATAATTTGCCCAGTCTGTGATATTCTGTTATAGCAGCATAAAATGCACTGAGATAGTAACACAGTATGAAAAGCGCTAATCTAGCACAGCTCCCTCATTTTACAGATGAGGAAACTGAGGCCCTGAGAAGTTAGGTGTCTTACTCAAGGTCACACAGCTAAGATTAACTAGGCAACCATTTGTAGAGTGACTTGGAATGGGGAGAAGCTACAGTCCAGGAAAGTAGTAGCATTTTAAATAGTCTATATATGACTATAGAAATGACATGACCTTTCAAGTATTTCCTGATGTGACTCCCAGATAGGGATGATGGATGCCCATTTGTCATGTTTAGATATTAACACAGATCTGTTATCTTGGATAACAAATTGCATGATTCATGAAAGAAATGTATAAAGTAGACCTTTTTCTGCCTGTCTGAATTGATGTGCTTGGCAGTTTAGACCTTCTTTAGCCCACTTTAGAGGGTTCACTGCTGTTTTGTCTTAAGTGGGTAATATTCTACTGATATTTGTACCTGTAATGCCAGTGTAGGGAAGTTCACACTTTCCCTCTGAAGGTTTGATAACTGAACCTTATGAAATAAATAAACTGGCAATAGACAGATTAACAGCAGAAAAGGCACACAGATTTATAAATGTGCAAGTGCATGGGGCTCACACATAGTATGGAACTCAAAGGCTAGATGGTTGAAAATACCTTCTTCGTAGGGGAGAGGGAGGTGGGGGCAATAGGCATTTTTAGAGGAAATAATTTTAGGGGAGATGAATGAGCCCAAAGAACAGACAGTAGCCTGGGACAAAGTTCCTCTGGGCTCTGGGGGAGGTGACGACAAGTTATGGGAAGGTAAGGGGTAGAACTGCACTGTGAACAAATGTTGTCTCATGATGCAGATGAAGACTCTTAGGTAACAGCCCTCAGAAGAACAGATGAAAAATCTGTCCAGGCGGGGGTGGTGACAACCTTTAGTTTCTTCTTTGGTGATTAATCTTCCCTGGCTAATGAAATTTCAGAGAGGGGATTGAAGGCAATTGTGTTTCTATTGGAAGAGCTTCCCTCATTCAGATAGGGGAACTTGAGAGAGAGCCCTTCCCTGTGTTTGCGGGGAGAAACAAGGGAAGGTCAGAGAGATCTTGATTCAGAGTCAGCTTCTAAGGCCTTCCGATTTCCTTTAGTTCAAAGTGCTCAGCATGTCAAAGCACCATACTTTGGAATATTGCTTTCTGAGCCCTAACACCAACAATAGCACCAGATGAGATCAAATTGTGTGCAGTGTAAAGCCAAGAGTAGGCTATAACTTGCCGAAAATTATTTATATTTTACATAATCCTTAGTGTTCAAACTGTCTTCACAAAGTATTTTTCAGATTTGAATCTCCCTGGTTGGTGGCAAGTTCATGAGAGGAAAACCTCCAATACAATGAAGATTGCAATAAGTGAAATATTTCAACTCTTTCTTCTGTATCCAACTCTGAAGAATGCGATACAGCACTCAAAAATACTCTGGAGACCTAGATTTGAGTCCCACTGCTTCTACTGAGTAGCTGTGTGACCTTGGAAAAGTCCCTTCCTTCCCAAGCCACATTTGTTGTGTGCTACCTGAATGCTAGGCACTGGGAATTCAAAGAACACCACACTTAAGGGTCCCACAGTTCAATGGAAGAGACAAGTAAACAAATAAGCAAATAGTAGTTTGATAAGTATTATAATGAAGGTTTGTTCAAGATTTTAGAAGAATGGAGGGAATAACTTTGGCTTTGATGGGCATTCTGTAAAGGACATATTCCATAACATGACTTACAAGAAGAGCCTTTGTAATCTGCCTGCTGACATCCTTTTCATTTTGTTCCTTCATGGATCCTAAGCTGCACCTTTAGCGCTCTCCTAGTTCCCCAAACTTATCATGTTCTCAGATCTTCATTCGTTTACATGGGTTGTGCCTTCTGCCTGGAATGTCCTTCTCTCCCTTGTCTGCCTGGCAAATTTCTATTCATTACTCATAACTTAGCTCAAAGATCACTTCATCTGGGAAGCATTTCCTGATCTTTCCCTTGTAGGTGAGGTTCCCTCCTTTCAGCTCTTATAGCATTTTATTCATCTCTCTGTGATAGTACTGTACTGTGGTTATCTTTACCCATACCTGTCTCTCACTAGACTGGGAGCTCCCTGAGGCCAAGTAGAGTGTCTTATTCATCTTTGTTTACCCCAGCACAGCACCTGACACCTGTTAGGTAGGGACTCAATGTTTAATGAATAACTTTATATAATAATAATACTTAAGCTTCTCTGAATGCTCACTTCTTGCCAGGTGACTATGCTGAATACTTTACATGCATTTTCTCAATTAATCCTCAAAAGTGCCATAAGATATAGATGCTGTCATACCCCTGTTTTGCAGATGAGAAAATTGTAGCTCAGAGAAGTTAAAGAAACTGACCCAAGAGTGTTAACTTCAGCTGGAATATGAACCCAATGCTGTTGGATCCAGATCTGATTCCAGAGCCCATGCTCTTAACCACTGTACTCTATTACAGAAGAGGGGGATGTTACAGACCTAGTGAAGGACAAAAGAGGAAGTGAACACATAATAGATATGTGCCAGAAGTAAAAGGAAGTAAGATTGAATCAGTAGGCTGGCCCACATTATGGAGGGTATACGGTCAGCCAGAAGAGTGCAGACTTGATGTGCTATAGGCAACAGGGAGGCATTTAGTTCACTTAAATATTTCTTGAGGACCTTTTATGTGCCAGGCACTGTGCTAGCTGCTGGGATATGAATATGCACAGTCTTTGCTCCTGAGGCTCTAACAGCTAGGTGAGGGAGAGAGACAAACAAACAAATAATTTCAGTAGTAAATGCTGTTACAGTAATACCTGGAGGGTATCATAGAAAAACCCAGGAGGAAAGCCTAGCCAGGGGGCTCACAGAAGGCCTTTGACAGGAGATGTGTCTAAACTGAGTCTTGAATGGCATGGTAGCTTGTGCAGGGAACTTGAAACATTTCAATATTATTAGAACTTACAATTGGAGGCAACAATAAGCAGGTGATTAATTTATTCAACATACATTTATTGAATGCCTGCTATTTGTGAGATACTCTTCTATGTGCTGGAGTGAATAAGACAGGCAAAATCCGTGTCCTTATGGCTCATGAAAGGCAAGCGGGTGTTACTGCATGCCCCCCATTTGTAGAGTACTTATTTCCAAAGAAATTGGATAAACAACATTTCAACAGCTCCCCACAGTAGTTCTAAGAGCGACTGTAGTAGATACGGCTCCAGTCTTTCCCAAAGTGGAGGCATACTGGTATGAGGTGATATGAGAGGAGAATTTATGTGGTACATGAAGGGGCATTTACAACATTTGAATAGGTTTAAGTGAACCTCTAGCAGCCCTCTAGTATCAGTGATAGGAAGCTTCACTGCCACCTGTTCCCTGGATGACTCCACCCCTCCCCCATCTGTCTGCATGGAGATAAGTGGCTTCATTTCTCCAATTTCTCTACCCCCACCCCAAGTGAGCCACAGAGAGCCCCCTCTCCATCTCCATAAAAAGAACTCCATGCTCCCCAACCTTCCTTTCAAATCACATCTCCACTTCTCAGGCTCTCACCATAGAAAGTGAATGCCCCTCTCCCCCAGTCATCTCCATGGTGATCCTCAGCCTTACCCCCAGGATATCACCAGGATCAATCTCCACTAGAGGCCTAGAACTCAGGAAGGACTGGAAAGTGAGGGTGACTCCCTGTAGTGGCTACAGTCTTCTCTGTCCCTCCTGGCATTGAAGATACAGTAGTCCCTCTCTCAACAAAGTGGGTGAGGAAACCACGGTTCTTAGAGTATTGATTATGTGCCATGCACTGGACTAGGTACTTTACATACTTAAACTCATAACTGGCCATTTTACAGAGTTTATGGAAGAGAGGCTCACAGAGGTGAAGGCACTTGGCCTTGTTTCCTCCCTGAGCCCTTTATCACCCTCACTGAAACTGGAACCAAGAGGACTTTATTTCCACCATTCTTTGTTATGTGACCTAGAACAAGTAGCCTCCTGTCTCTGAGCCTCATTTTCCCTCTCTGTAAAATAAGAGTGTTGGACTAACTGTCATCCTGAATATCCCCTTATTAAAGGTAGATCATAAGTAGTTCTGATCTTCTCATTGAGAAACTGATTTTTTCAGGTATGAACGCTAATAAATCTGTTAAGGCTTTTTGTTTGTTTGATTTTTTAACTAACATAGTAGAAGTCTTCAAACTTTTTTGATCTAACACCCTAAGTTTATTGTTTAGAATCTCTCATAGTTTCTTCTAGGGTTTTTTGTTTTGGTTTTAAATTTCTATTTCGAAATAGTTCAAAGGAAGTTGCAGAGAGGTCCTGTGCACCCTTTGTCTGATCTTTGCCAGGTGCTGGCATCTTGTATAACTACAGTACGGTATCAAAGCCAGTCAACTGACATTGATACAATCCACAGAGCTTATTCAGATTTTACCAGTTTTATATGAGTGTGTGTGTGTGTGTGTGTGTGTGTGTGTGTGTGTGTGTGTGTGTGTGTGGTTCTATGCAATTGTATCACATGTGGAGATTCAGGCATCTACAACCCCAGTCAAGATACAGAACTGTTCAGTCATCACAAGGACTCTTCATGTTGCCCTTTTATAATTATACCCACCAACCTCCTTCCCCTCATCCCTAATCCCTGGAAACAAAAATCTCTTCTTCATCTCTATAATTTTATTATTTCAAGAATGTTATAAAAATGGAATCAGTCAGTATGTAACCTCTTGGGAGTGGCTCTTTTCACCCAGCTTAATTCCCTGGAGATGTATCCAAGTTGTCAAGGGTACCAACAGTTTGTTCCTTTTTATTGTTGAGTAGTACTCCATGGTACAGATATACTACACTTTGTTTAAGCAGTTACCTGACAAAGGACATCTTGGTTGTTTCCAGATTTTGGCTATTACAAATAATGCTGTTATGAACATTCATGGTTTTGTGTGAGTAAAACGTCTTTCGCAGAACAGAAGTTTTTAATTTTGATGAAGTCCGATTTATCAATTTTTCCTTTTATGGATTGTAGTTTTGGTTGTCAAGCCGAAAAACACTTTGTCTTGCCCTAGATCCTAAACATTTTCTCCTATTTTTTTTCTATATTTTACTTTTAATCCACATTGAGTTTATTTTTGTATAAGGTATGAGACTAGGGTCAAAGTTTAGTTTTTTGCCTATGGTTGTCCAATTGCTCTAGCACCATTTGTTGGAAAGACTATCCTTCCTCTATTGAATTGCTTTTGTACCTTTGTCAAAAGTCGGTTGGGCGGGCTGGCCCGGTGGCGCACTGGATAGTGCGCCGCGGCGCTCCCGTCCGAGGGTTCGGATCCCACGTACAGACCGGCTCCCGCTCACTGGCTGAGCGAGGCGCGGGAGCAACGCCGAGGCTTGCGATCCTGTCGCCGGTCCCCGGTCCGGTACGGGGGCAACACTGAGGGTTGCGATCCGTTGCTGGACACGGAAAAAAGACAAAAAAAAAAAAGTCGGTTGGGCACATTTATGTAGGTCTATTTCTGGGTTCTCCTTTCTGTTCCACCGATCTACGTGTCTATCCCTGTCAGTACCACAGAGCACAGGCTTTTGAGACAGAATACCTAGTGCCGCTTGCTAGCTTGGGTGAGCCTGGGCAAACTATCCTCCCATGGTTTCCCATCTCACTCAATATACAAACTAGGCCTCCAGATCCTCAGGTGATTTGTTCGCTGCTGTATTCCCAGTGCCTAGACTGTGTCTGGTACAATACACCTTTGTTGAATTAATGAAGAAATGAATGGATAAATGAGTGAGTGAATGAATGAATGCTGTGAGCCAGGGCCCAGCTCACTTGAGCAGCCTCTCTGGTCCTTGGCTTGTACCCTAAACTTGTGATACCCGGACCCATACACTTGCCTTTCTAAGGCTGACCACCAGGTGGCAGTTGGAGCCTGAACATCTGCCTAATTTGCTCCCCTTGCTTTCTCCCTGCCACCTGTCAGTCTTGCCCAGGCCTTTTTGGCCCTCTCTGCCTAGGCATGGCCAGGGGATTTTGTGTGAGCTCTTAAAGTAGGTAGCATCAGTACCTGAAGCTTTGCATCTTTTTCTCCTCAGAAAAGTACTAACTTCTTTCCTGCCCACTCTGTTCTCTTGTCTCAGAAGAAGCCGCAGGTACTGGCCATTGGGTGGCCCCAAGGTGACTGTCTGCAGCCTCTAGGACATCGGTACACATGGCCCTAAAGAGATTTCACCTCCATTTCTGCCCAGCCTCAGCAAGCTTCTCCTAGAGTTACTGCGCCCCTCAACCAGGTAAAGGCTAGGTACTTTAGTACCATGGTTAAGCCTTTTGAGTCAGCCTGGGTTTGAATCGCCACTATGCCACTTATTAACTTTTGTATCCTGGGTGATGTTGGGCAACTGACCTAGATCTTCAAGCCTTGGTTTTCTCAACTGTAAAATGGGGATAATAATAGTACCAAACTCACAGGGTAGGTGTGAGGATCCAATGGGAAACATTTGTACAACATTAGCAGAACGTAGTACAACATAACTAAGTCGTTAGGTATGGCTGAAATGCCAGTTTCTTGTAGGGGGAGTGAAAAGAAATAAAGACAGACAGATAAGCAGGGGTTAGATCACAAAGGGCCTCATGTGCCAGGTGAAGGAGGCTAGACTTGATCTGGCAGGCAGTGGGGAGCCATCAAAGAGTTTAAGCAAGGATGTGGATGGCTACAATTGAGGGCTTGGAGGTTCAGCTGCCTTGAAGGAAGGCAGAGACTAGAGGCAGGTGAGAGATAAGCTGAGCTTGATTACAGAAGTTGTAGTGGGGATGAAGATGAAGGGATGAAGTCCATGGATTTTTTTCAGAGGAAGAAATCAACAACCAAGCTTTAACAAGAGCTTGCCTGAAAAAGGAAGAAGAGCCAGGGCCAGAGAAGGAAATAGGGTCACGGCACAATTTTTGGTTTTTTAACATGGGTGAGTCTTGAAGCTCTTCTGTTCCCCACAAGGCCTGATACTAATTAATTGAATGAGTGGAGGCATGACCACCCAGCATAATACTTGCCAAGTGGTAGGGGCCTGTCCCAGTTTCAGCCTGGCCTCCACCCTCTGGCTACCCTATTGTCTCTGTGCCAGAGCCTCACGATACAGGGGCTTGAGAGGCTGGCCTTTTCACTCAGCTTGGTTTTCCCTTCCATTGGAGGTGTTTCCCTATCATGGCCCCCAAAGACAGAGGGAAACTTAAGTTTTACCAGTTTGTTCATTTCCTGGTACCCCAAGATGTGACTCCTGTTAGAAAAGCCCAGCAGCTTTCCTCTGCCTATTTCCTTTTCACTTTCAAAAGCCTCCATTCCCTCCCCCACCTTCTCTTTCTTACCTTTCCCCCAGGGAGAATGTTGGTTCTTGCTTTTTTCATCCTATATTGACACTTCCTGCCCCGGTACAGGCCTATTTAAAAGTACCCAAGGCCCAGCCCCGGTTCATGGTTTGGGGAGAACTGAAGGAGCCCAACCAGAACTCGGCCAGCTTCTGGCCTTGCTGTCTCTGCAGCTTACAGGCAGCAATAGAAATTCTGCCCCTCTGCCCCAAGGCTGCCACCTTCCCAATGCTGGGGACTTTTGCCTTCCTCGAGCAATCTGGGGAGAAAATATGAGAGTCTGTGGTAGGTAAAAAAGGAACAAAAGGGACAAATGAATACTTATAGATGCATATTTTGTGTTAAGTGCTTTACCTGTGTCATTGCATTGAATCTTCACAACAACTCTGTGAGGGAGGTATTAGTATCACTGTTTTTATAGTTGAGGAAACTGAGGCTCAGGGAAGTTACAGAATTTGTCCGAGATTATTAGGCTAGTTAGTGTGAGCTCGGGATTTGAACCCACGTGTTTTTACCTCAAAACCCAGTTTTACCCAGTAAGTTATATTTCCTGGGGAGTGGAGACTGGGGTGGGGCGTGGGGCAGGGTGGGAGATTAAACCTCCCTGGTTGACCTGTTTCCCAAGGGAAAGGGCTAGAAATAGGTTCCTCCTGTCCAGGATGGTGCCCCATCTCCAAGTAAGAGTAACTGTGGGTAGGCAGCATCTACCCTGCGGATGCAGAAATGGATTCACTATTGCCTCTCCGTCCTTTCTTCACCCACCTGGCGAGCTCCTGGGGCATAGGGTGAGCTCTCAGACTTGGGTTTGCTATCCCTTAGGCAAGCCTCTTCCCATCTCTGAGCCTTTTGTTCTAGCTATAAAGTGAGAGGATTGTCAGAGAGAAATGGTCTCTACGGTCTCTTCTGGCTCTAACACTCAAGAATTGTATTGAATGTATTGTAGCATAGGATCGCCTGATTCATTCATGGATAGAAACAAATTTTCTTTTGCTATAGGGAACAAGGGCTTTTTGAATTAGAAAAAGATACACTCAGGGAGGCAAGATAAGTAGTAGAAAGGGCATGAACTTTGAGTCAGCCAGACTTGGGTTAAAATCCTGTGTGCTGGGAAGGTCACTTTGTTTCTCTGAGCTTCTTTCATCATCTATAAAGCAGGAACAACCACCCCTATTTCTTGGAGTGAGGTGACATATTTGACAGTGCCATGGGAGGTGCTCAAGACCTCTCTTTTTGAGTGAATGGAGTTCATCTCTTTCTCCCCAACTGCACCCCACTTTTTTTCTAGCTCACAGGATACTCTTCTCTCTCCCCTACTCTAATGTCCAGGCCAAGTGTTTCTTGCCAGGGCCTCAGCTTCCAAACTTTTCTGGCAGGACTCTCACGAAGTATGAAACAACTTGACCTCTCTCACAACCTTCTATAAGTCCTGAGGGGATGGTGCAACTAAGGCCAGACCAAAGCTTCAACACTAGGACTTCCAGGGCCACCAGCTGGAGGTTCTAGCCTCAGAGGCCTTCCACCAGCTTTGCTGGCTCTGCTTCCTCATTCTGGAATTCAGCCTCCTGGACAACAACCATCTGGCTAACACAGAGCACTCCAGTTTTTGTGTCACCTTTGGGTTCTGGACCTCTCAGCTAACTGCCTCAGCAGTGACATGATTACTTACTAGGTGGCCAAACTCAGCTTCTTGGAGAGCTTAAATCTCTCAAACAACCACATGACTCTCCTGGCCTGTGGCACCTCTGGCTCCCCCTTTTCCCCTTTGCTGTTGGACTACATTCTGGAAATTGAGGCAGGGGCCTCTGCTGTCTTTCCCCTGCTGTAGGAGCTCACTGCGGCCAGGAATTCTCTTCACTGCATCTCTACCTTCAACCTCCCCAGCCTGTGGCAGCTCCACTTGAGCCCCAATGTCCTGCAGTTATTTGCAGCTGAGGGGATGGGGCATTATGGTTTCAGGTATTAGACCTGAGTCATAACTAGCTTCTGAACACCTTCCCACTTTCTCTCCACCCAAAACCGTCTCCTCCAGCTTAACCTCTTTGACAACTGCCTGGCCTTTCTAGAACCAAATCCCCTATCTCCAGCTTGGGGGGTTGCCAGTTGGTACTAAGAGGAGACTAGATGAAATCTGACTGGGAGTGGCCATGACATAACAGCCAACCTGAGTGGCATTATCTTGGCATACTCCACTTGATCTAAGTAGGAACCAACTGGCAGCATTCCCAAGAGACTTCCCTGGTATATTTCCTGCCCTTCAGCACCTCAGCATGGCCTGGAACTGTCTCTGGACTGTGACAGCTTACTGCCCCATGGCATCACCAGTTCCAAGGCCAGTCTCTACTTCTCCACTGTCCTTCTGCCCTTGATATCTCTGAATCTCCAGAGGAATCTTATTTAGTCTTTGTTTGTCTGGTTCTTTGAGATTATGCTCAGACTGGAAGCTGTGGACTTGGAGGACAACAGGTTGCACCTGTGTTAGGGGCAGGGTGCATGAGGGAAGAGCCCCTCAGATCCCACCCCTCCCACCCCCCACACCAGGCCTTCAGGACAGCCTTCCTAGTGAAGCATCTGAGCCTTAGAAGGAATAAGACCAGGGTCTTATGTTCAGGAGTCTGCCCCTGTCACCCTCCACTCTCTGGATCTCTCCAGCGACACAGGGCTGACTTTAACCCCAGGGGCCTTTCGATGCCTGCAGTTCTCCTTATGGAAGCTCTCTCTGTAGGACAATGGGAAGAAGAGCTCCCTGGCATAGCCTCCCTGCCTGCAGAAGCTCAATGCCTTGGATCTCTCTGACAAGCTGAACAGCCCTTCCAAGGGCCTTGGCTGCTCCCCCTCTGGCTGGTTTGGGCCATCAATACAATAGCCTGCAGGCTCTAGAAGGGGTGACTCTGAGGACCATGTCTGGCCATCTCACAAGCTTGGCTATTTCTAGCAATCTTCTCTACTGCTAGATGCTTTGCTCAGGGACAGTGTGAGTGTGCCAGACTTCGACAAGGGCCAGAGTAAGTATCTTGGCAGTCAGGAGGGCTGACTAATGGGTGACCACAGTCTACCCTATATGAGATATGGGGGCTTTGTGCTACGTGGACTTTGCTGGTGGTGACTGGCCCGCTTATTATCCACTGTGGCCTGACCACCCTACTGAGAAAGAGCCATTGCTTGGCTCTTGGCCCGCAGTTCCACTGCAATAAGATCAGCCCTAGGCCCGAGCAGGAAATTGTGGGGAAGGTTGTGGGTGGGATTCTTTTGCAAGGCATGGCCCAAAACCCTTTGGGAGGAGGACAAGAGAAGAGAATTAGGAAATATGTGTGGGATGATGAGCATGAGCAAGCCACAGGGGCTTCCTGTATACAGAGATGGGCGTGTTTATCTGTGGCAGCTGAAGTCTGGATACCCAGAGGACTTTAAAGGGGGCATGTTTGCGTCTTCAAGCCAGTGTACAGCCAGAAAATGGAGATGCATAGCCCCTATAGAACTACAAGAGACCTTAAGGAACATCTCCCCCTCCTCCCTTCCTGAGTGGTCATCTGGCCTCTGCTTAGACATCTCCCTCCCTCTCTAGGTAGCCTGTTCTAACCATGGACAACTCTGACTCCTAAGACAGATGTTTTTTCCTTGTATTAAATCCAGATATGCTTCTACTCTTGGATTTCAGCTCTGCTCTCTGGGGCCATGTACAAATACATCTTTTTTCTTGGACTCTGACAGAAGTCTGAAAGCAAGAGACCCACATTCCCTTGAATTTTCTCTTCTCCAGGCTAGACAGCCCTCGCTCTCTCAGTCAATCCTCATGTTACTAAACTCACCAAATGTAACCTCTCTGTGTCTCAGTTTCCCTATCTGTGAAGTGGGGGGTTAAACTAGATAATATACACAGAAAGCTTAGAACAGTGTGTGGCATATTTTAAGCACTCAATGAATGTTGTTATTATTAAACTTTTATTTCTAGATTTGATCACTTGAGTGAGCTCTTTGAAGTCAAAAGCCTGTGCCTTACTAATCTGAATGCCCACCGCTTAGTCCAGTGTCTGGCACACAGTAGGCACTTAATTCATGTTGGTTTTGAGATAGTGATATAGTCTCCAGTCCCTGCTCCATCTACACTCTGCCTTGGACATATTCTAATTTGTTTCTCAATGTATGAGGCCCAGAACTGAATACTGTCTGGTAATTTCAGGTTCAAATATGTCACAACTGTAAAACCTCAGAACCCTGCAGCAGGTTTAGACCTTAAAAGTCATTTATCTACTCCATCTAGTCTGCCTTCATCCCCCAACTTCCATCCAACTCACGAATATCCCAA
This sequence comes from Galeopterus variegatus, assembly GCF_000696425.1. Lineage (NCBI taxonomy): Eukaryota > Metazoa > Chordata > Mammalia > Dermoptera > Cynocephalidae > Galeopterus > Galeopterus variegatus. The sequence continues at coordinate 102,895 of NW_007728179.1, read as the reverse complement.
TGAATCAAGTTCTGGGAAGACGGCAGTTCCTGTGGGGGTTGGAGCCCTGAGACCTCAACACACGCCAGAAGAGTTAAGGGGGTTTGGTTTAGCATCCTGGCTGAGGCTGACACCTGTGCTCTGGGCCACTTTCTCTTAAATTACCTTTTAAAATTTGTGGTTTGTCAAAGGGAAAAAATGGGTGTTTCTGTATCTGGGCATGTGGAGTGAGCGATGAGAGAATGAGAGAGACACGCAGATGTAGAGAGAGGAGAGAGACAGATGAGAGAGTGAGAGATACACACAGAGGAGACAGAGAGGAGTGAGGGTGGAAGAGAGAGGGAAAAAGAGGAGGAAAAAAGAGACACTCAGAGAGACAAAGGGACAAGAGAGAGGAGAAAGAGACTGAGATAAACACACACAGATAAAAAAGGAGTGGAGAGGGGAGGGGAGACAGGCACACACATACACACATCCAGAGACAACTGAGCAAGCAAGAGGAAATGAGCATGAGATGCAGGTTTTTTGTGGAGCCTGGGGTCCTTCCCTGCTTGAATAATGGTCCTGGAGCCTTTTGGGGCAACCCAGAGATCAGTAACCTAGATTTCCCAACAGGAAGAACTCCAGAGGCTAGTTAGTCGCAAACCCTACAACTAGCCAGCTTCTGGTCTCCTTCCTAGCAGCTGCTCCCTGGATATGATTGCCTCAGGTCTTGGTCAGTGGGCTGGGCATTACAAGAAGCATCCAGGCAGCCCTTCCTCTAGCCACCCGTGGCAGGAATATATATGCAGGCATCTCTGGTGATGCTGGCCTGTGAGGGGTGTGCCAGTCTTCCAGACCAGAGTGACGCTAAGGCACTTAGACCCACCACCAGGTAGGAAATGACTTATGTCTAAAGTCTGGGGGAGCTTGGATCCACTGCCACATAATTGTCTCAGCAGCCTCCTGGTTTGGCCTATGGCTCCCTGAGCTTTTGTTCTCAAAGAACCCTTATTAAGCACTTAGGCAGGGGTGGGGCTGGGATGAGCCCCTCGTGAGAGGAATCCAAGGCCAAGCCCATGCTCACAGAGTGGTACCAGAGTGAAACAGCCAAAAGGCTGCTCAGGCATAAAGGGCATGTGATTAACTAACTGAGTGAACAGGTAACCAGGGCAGAAATGCATAATCAACAAACACATTTACATAATGTACACAAATAAGGATAAATGCACACCTGACAGCAGAGAGTGAACAGGCGATTAGGCAGGGAAGCTCCAGCGAATTGGCCACTTTTCTAACTAATCAGGATAGGCTCTCTGGATAAGGTGGAATTTCAGATTGCTGAGCATGTCTGCCCTCTCTGTAATATGATTAAAATTGGTTTAGAAATTTGCGCTATATTTCAAGTGTGTGCTGTGTTTAAAATGTAATTGCATTTGGCCACATATTTGACATTCTTGAAAGTAGAGCAGCTTGCATGCAATAAAGAAATTTGTCCAGGATGGAATTTGATTTTTAAGCCAAGGTATAGAAGAGCAGTTGCAATCTGAGCCTCTGATGGATGGTTCCTTCAGGGCTGCCTCTCGCTGGCTCTCTGCACTTCCTGTTCATTCTGGAACTCTTCTCTGGTACTCAGCAGGAGGGAAGCTTCTTGACCCCTGACTCCGGAAACCACATTTCTCGTGGAAGTCAGAGTCAGAGCCATCTTGACTCTTTCCCAAACTAGGCCTCTCCTACACATCTGCCAGCCTCAGACTATATGTGTGTCAGTTAGTAACTTTGTCTTTGTCACCCAGGACTTAGACTTTCTTCTGGGATCTGAAGCCCCCAGAGCTGGTGCTCTGTTCTTCCTGGTCTGCTTTCCTTTGTCAGAACCTAAAAGAGCTGTTAAAATTGCTGGCTAATGCTGCCTTTCCACTGTGGTGGATACCAAATGGCTGCTCAGGATGTTGTCACCACCTCAATAAGGATCGTACTGAGAGAGGAAGGAAAAAGAGAGAGGGAAAAGGGAAATGTCACATTTCAAGGTATCCAAAACCCTTCCCAGACTGGACTCTGGCTGGTAAGTTGTGGCCTTGCCATTGGGGGGTCATAGAGAAACATTCTGCTTGTGTGTGACCCTAGAATCCTAGGGCTGAAAGGGACTGCCAAGGTCATCTAGTTAGTCAACAAATATTTTGAGCATATACCCTATGTGCCAGGCACCATGCTAGGTATTGGAGTTATAGAGCTGAACAAAACAGGCATTGTTCCTCCCTCAAGAGCTTCTTGTCTAGTGGGGAAAAGAGGCCTTATATAGAAATGTGCAATCACTTCATTACTTGTAGGCGTGCAAAGTGCTGAGGCAAAGCATGGGTGTCCAGCCTAGTTTAGTAGCCTGGAAGGCTTCCCTGCAGAAGTAATATTTAAGGTAGAGGCCTGTAGGAGGAGAAGTTAGCCAGGTCAAGGGTGGGGGATAGGGTAGGACCAAAGAACAGGATTTGTGAAGGCTCAAGGCAGGAGAGAGCAAAGTTCAAAATACTTCACAGACTAATTAGCTTCACACGGAAAAACTCTTCCTCAGGCCAACCGTCTTACAGAAGACTTCTCTTGGTCACAAGAAGACCAGATTGTGGAGAACCTGGCATAGAGATATGAGCCCCCGAAACCTGCCGATGGACCGAGAGGATCAGCTATGTATTTGATGGACAGCACACTCACACTGGAAGGCAGCAGAAAGAAGCTTTTCTAACCTTCTTCTCGTCTTTTATTTGTTTCTTGGGCACAGCACCTAGGGGCCTTCAATTTGGAATCAGTCCAAGGGATAGGCTGGCTTCTCTCCCTCTCAACTTTGCTTAGTAAACATATTCTGCCAAGCCAAGAGATGGGAAGAAACATTTATAGAGTACATGCTTTGTATCAAGTGCTTTCACAAATACCTCATTAAATCCTCACAATACCTCTTTGTTTTTGCAGATGGGGAAACTGAGGCACAGAGCAGTGAAGGAACTTGCTCAAGGTCTCAGTGCTAGAAAGTGGGGGAGCCAGAATTCCAATGTAATGGGATTGATTCTCAAAGCAAGCTCTTCCCACAGTTCAACATAGTCTCTCTGTGACAGCTGTGATGTTCCTGACAAGTAGCAGTCTGGAGCAGACACCATTGGGCCCTGTCAGTCCTCCATCCTGGGGCCTACTTTCATGCCCAGCTGGGGCTACTATCACCATTCTCATCACACCTACGAAGGACCAGCTGGCAGAGGCCTTGGCATCTCTAAATACTAATCAGCCCATGGCTTGACCCAGCACAGAGGTGCAGTTTGAGGGGGAGGCTGCTGAGAGAGGTTGGTAGGGGTCTCATTTGTACTACTTCCCACAGAACGTGCCCCTGGGGTGTGAGATCCACCATCCCTCCACTTGTCCAGAGCATAGTGTGAGAAGAATGATGCCCTGGAGTCTTGGATGCAGCCCCTCCATCTCCCTGGGGAGGCAGCTATTTCTCAGAACCTTTTCCCTCCTTGGGATCCTTGATGTTTCCCACGCGTGGCTCATTTGACTCTGTGCCCAGGCTGTGGGTAATGGCAGGATGCCCACTCTCAGAAGTTAGCACACTTCCTTCTGGGGAGATATTTGTGCTTCCATTATGAAAGAGGGCTAGAGGGTGTGAGAGAATGAAGTGCAATGTCCTGTTTCTTCTGTAGAATGAACTGGGCTTACTCGCCAATGCTACTTCTCAAGGGTACCAAGGGGATTGGGGTGGAATTTCCCTATTAGTGACTATAAACTTGGGCTTAAGCCTTTTTCCTTACTACCATTTTTCTTACTGGATGGACATCTTATGGAAGAAACAGTTCTTCCAAAGAGGTGAAAGGATTCGCCCTCCAACCTGGGGTTTGTCCTGTAGTCTACTGGCCAAAAACGACTGCAGTAAACCTGTTTAAAGTGTGTGTGGGGAGGAGGAGGTCTTGAAACAGAGATACCCTTTGCTAATTGTGTTGAATGAAAAAAATGAGGCTTTTGTTTTGAAGGGAGAAATTTGAAGAACATGCCAAGAAAGCCTTCACCTGGGCAAGGGAGGCAAGTGAGCAATAAGATCTAGGGCCCAGGGAATCCAGAGGTACCTGAACAACAACTGGTTTACCCTTTCCTTCTCTTCTCAGAACCCCTGGGCTTCCCTTACCTATTGATGCTAACCCTGATGGGCATTTGTATTACCTGCTATTTACATAATGATTTAGATCCATTGACCAGCAGCATCAGTATCACCTGGAGCTTGCTAGAAATGCAGAATCTCAAGCTCCTAAATCAGAATCTGCATTGTAACAAGATCCTCGGGTGATTCAATGCACATTAAGGTTTGAGAAGCACGCGTTTAGTAGAACAAGGAAAACTGCTGTAGGAATTTGGTCAGAGTTCTTGGTCCTCTGGATTACTTGCCTATGTTTTGTCATCTCCCATCAGTGACTCTATATCATAAATCTTAAAGGGCCTATGGGCTTGTTTCAGGGACAGCAAGAAAGCCAGGAACTAGAGAAATGTATCCAACTTCGTAGGCAGGCTGGAAGTGGAAGAAAGGAGAGAACCGCATGGACCTAATTGAGGCCTATGGGAAAATCATAATGCTCCCCAACATCCATTCCCTAGTTGTATGTAGATGTGACCTGGTTAGCAGATGTTAAAGCAGCCTGTTAAAGCCCAGGGCTAAGAAAGCCAAAGGTTGTGAAATGAAACCAGGCTGCTGAACACAGAGAACAAGTGTTTCAGCTATAAAATTTAAATGGATACTTAAATGTGCTCTGCTATAAAGTTGTCATTCAGCCTCAGCTTGTACTCTTCCAGTGACAGGGAGCTCATTACCTCACACTGTATCCATTCTTATTCGTGGTTGGTCAGTTCTGTTTTAAAGTTAATTCCATGTATTGAGCGGAAATACACCTCCCTGTAGTTTCTACTCTTATGGGTTCTAGTTCTTCCCCTTGGGTACACCCCTACATACCTTATCTGCTTTTGCTGCCTTGTAACAGCACTTCGGAGGCACAGAAACCACTCTGCCTTGATGTAGTGAATGCTTATAATTTTACGTTGCCTCAGCAGCCGTTCTGAATGCAGCTTTAGCTTTCCCGTGCCAGAAGCAGGACTCAGTTACTCTTGACACAGTTTCCAGTTCTACATGACACCCAAATGGCTCAAGCCAATGGTCAGGGATGAGAACTGAGAGACATCTCTCTCACCTAGCACACTGAGCTCCCCGCTTTCCCACGCATTCCCTTTAAATGGACCATTCAGGCATTTGCCTCTGAACTTAGAGTGACCCATACCCTGTGCTCCAATATATACTGCTAGTTGCCACACTCTTCTTGCTCCCGCATGCTGCCTGACCTGTGTGTGTGTGGCCTCTGGGTGTGCTCCCTGGGGTCTGTAAATAGTAAAAACTCTTAATCTAACATTGTGGTTGTGTCATTGAAGCCCTGCCTGAAATTCAACTCCTGACAGCAAGGATCGAGACTGCCTGGAAGGGACCCATGCAGGTGTATGCCTTGCTGGTGCTCTTTTGTCTGGGCCTGTGGTGGCTGCTGGGGACAGTAGCTACTAGCTAAGTAGATAAAGAAACTTGAAGAGTGTGAAGCTAGGGCTTACAGACCCCTCGAGTCTGTTGCACAGATTGGGTTACAAACCCTCCACACGCAGGTCTGTGAGCTAGGTAATAGAAAAACAAGGTTCTGGGAGCCACAGGTATCGAAAAATGAATGGGTGTTATTCCAGATCTAGGAGCGACTATCCTAGTGGCTTCTCTGAGAGTTCTGAGAAGCACTGTGGATCAGAGCTGTTAGTCTTTTATACTTAAGTCCACAACCGTGGACACGTGGGTGCCCATACGCAACTTACATTAAGTAGTAACAAGGAACACCTGAGGATATTTACAGCAAATGCTCAGCAAGGTTCTGAACATCCAAGGGGCCCTGACATTTTCCTATTTTTCCCAACAAAGAGTATCATTGAAAACATTTGAGTCTCTTCCAAGCTAAATAGCCCCAGCTCCTTCAACTGTTTCTCTTGGGACCTGAGTTCCAGCTCTCTCCCCAGCCTGTCTGTGCCCCCCTTAACTGGAACCCAGAGCAGAATTAAGATGCAAAGGTGCAAGAGGCTAATAAGCAGCAGCTTGGCCCCATGGCTGGAAACAGGGCTCCAAGTGCCTGCCCAGGAGGCTCAGCTTAGAATCTGAGGCCTTTAGTAAGATGAATAGTAAGGGACTTTTGCTCATTAGAAAACATTTTTAGAACCTGGAACTTCCCACCAGAGGCAAAGCAAGGCAGGTTTTAAGCAGTTAGCCCTCACTGCAGTACTGGTTCCTAAGCTATGCTTTTACTCAGTCTTTCTTGAATACATTAGCCTCTTTTAATAACTAGTATGTTCTCCACCTGGGGAGGGCCTAGCAGCAGTTTTATGTCTATCTCCCCACTACTCCCACTTCACCCTTCTTCACTAACTGGCGGATGTAGCTCCATGCTGTGTGATGCTTTCCCTGTCACTGACTGTCTTTACCAACCAGGGACCCTAGTCAGACCAGCCAGGAAGGGATACAACCCTCACTTTGCCACCTTATTGGGTTTTGAAGCTTCCCTTTCTCTTCCTGAGCTGGTCACAAGACTGTCTTTCCCACTCTGAGCGATTTTCATGAACCTGCTTAAACACTCCATTGCCTAACCTACTTTTCATAGGTCATACTTTCAGTGGCCCTGGGCCCTCTAACTGTGGTGAATAATAAAAATAGTTATGCTAATAGCTAATATTTATTGAACATTGAGTGTTTATTATGTTTTAAGCACTTTACATATATCAATTTATTTAATCTCCACAACAACCTTTTTTGCAATATTAATTCAGGGGATACATTTTTCCCATTCACAGTGAAGAAAAGGCTTGATGATTGGGTAAATGCGTATTTGCATAATTCCTCTAGGTAAGACCCGCTGAAATGAGAAGGAACCAAAAAGAGGAAAGATATCTTCTATCTGAAACTAGATACAGGTTGTAACAGCATCCCACAACCTCATTATCTCCAGATGCAAAATAATTTAAACCAAAGTAAAAATGAAGACACCAAGAGAAAAATGCACAACGTACACACCCCACCTCACCCCCACAGAAGGCCAATAAAACCTTTTCTGTTACCTTGGTTTTCTACCTGTTTTTCCAAGGGCTGGGTTTTCTTTCTTTCTTCTTTTTTTTTTAATCTTCTAAATGAGAGGATAGGCAATCTGTTTTTATTTCTACTGGTGGTTATTTTTATGATGTTAAGCACCATGCCTAAGCCTATAATTCTCAATATTCAACTTCAACAGTGAAATGGTATCTCTGATTCACCCCCTGAGAGATGAGAAAATTGTCACCTTTACTCTTTACCTCCTGATTTTTTGTTCTCCAATTTTTGTCCCTATCTATTTTAGGTGAATTATGATTGTTTTTACATTGCATAGTTTTCCTTGCAAAAATTATACCTGTCAGAGTCTCACTTCAAAAAGGCCCAGGCCCAGTTTCACAAATGGATGGGTTATTTCGAACTTTCAAGGAATAGATAATTCCTATGCTATTTAAATAATTTCAGACCAAAAGGAAAATAGGAAACTGTCCCAGTTTTAAAAAATTATTTTTCTATTTTTTTAGATAATATATGGATAAAATTTTCTATTTAAAAATTTGACAATATAATGAATAAATAAAATGTGGTATATACATATAATAGAATATTATTCAGTCTTAGAAGAAGGAAATTCTAACACATGCTGTAACATGATAAACCTTGAGGACATTATGCTAAGTAAAATAAGCCAGACACAAAAGTGTGATTACACTTGCATGAGGCACTCAGAGTGGTCAAATTCAGAGACACAAACCAGAATGTTAGTTGCCAGAGGCTGGGGGTGGGGAATGGTGAGTTCGTGTCTAATGGGTATGGAGTTTCAGTTTTGGAAGATGAGAAAGTTCTGGAGATGGACAGTGGTGATGGTCACAAAGCAATGTGAATATACTTAATACCACTGATCCGTATACTTAAAAATAGTTAAAAATAGTTAAAATAGTTATCTTATATGTATTTCATCACCATATAAAAATTCAACTATATAGAAGTATACAGTTTAAACATGAAAGTTCACTGTCTTCCTCCTTTCACCCATGCACTTCTACCCTTCTCTGTAGAGATAACAATTCATATAGATGTACCAAAATTTATTTATTTAGTCTTTACTCAGGATATTTATTTTGTATCTAGATTTTTCTTTGACAAAGCTGTAATGACCATCCTTGATATATAATGTTGTCTAATCTGTATATCTGTAGTATTCTGCTAAATCAAAAGCTATGCACATTTTATTTAGCAGATTAGGTTTAAATATACTTATTTATTTTTAGTTCATGTGGTTCAAAATATCAGAAGTTCAAGAGATTACACAGTGAAAAGCCTCCTCCCATCCTGTCCCCCAGCAACCTGGTTCCCCTCCTCAAAAGCAACCAGTTACCATTTTAAATATATATTCTAGTCATGCACAAGCAAAACTGTATATTTATAGCTACAAAAACACAAATAATAGTGGTTTATGTACTTTAAATTTGATAGCTATTGACAAACAGCCCTTCAAAGAGATTGTACATGTTGACAGACCATCTGCAGTGTTTGAGAGTTCCTGTTTCTGCATTCCCCCATCAACACAGCTATTTTCAACTTTACGAGTACTTCTTTGCTAATCCGACTGATGAAAAATGGTATCTCATTTAATTTGTATTTATTTAATTTGTAATGTTATTATGTAAAGTGAATATTACGATATTCACTTAAGCTGGGAGACCTTGCCTGCCTCCCTCTCCAGCCTCTTTCCACAACTCTCACCTCTACTCTCCCGCTAGACTGAATATGAAGACATCCTGTTCTTTCATTCCTTCCTGCCTCTGCTCTGGCTGTGTTCTCTGCAAGTACCTGCTCAGCCTCCCTGGTACCACAAGACTGATGAAGTGTCCTTCCTCTATGCTTCCTTCCATGTAGCATTGGTCATGTTGCTTTCTTGTCTATTTCTGTCTGTTTTCCTGTCTGCCACCTTCACTAGATGGTGAGCACTGGGACTGGATCTTTTATCTCTCTTAGCTATTGTTTATCACTGTTCTCTTCAGTAAATATGAAATGAATGGATGAATGGACAGCTGACAGTTTCTGACTGAGGTCACTGAAATGCAGCCATTCTGTATGACTGACTGAAAAGAGATTTACCCTCTTCTAAGAACGTAATACACGTGGAAGGTGGCACTTCAAATCAGTGGTGAAATGGTGGATTATTCACTAAATAGTGTTGGGCTGGGCTGGCCGGTTATCTCAGTTGGTTAGAATGCAGCCTTATAACACCAAGGTCATTGGTTCAGATCCCCACACTGGCCAGCGCAAAAAAAAAAAAAAGTATTGGGCTAATTGGGTACCTATCATAATTGGAGAAAATTATTTTATGTCCTTATCTTATACCAAGTGGATATGTTAAATATAATTAATATAAAGAGAAAGCATAAAAAACTGAAATAAAGTATACATGAATATTGATCCAATCTCAGGATAGGAAAGCCCTTTCTAAGCCTGACAGCAAGACAGAAACCATAAAGAAAAAGATTGACAGATTTCATTACAATTTTAAACTTCAGCATATGTGAAAGGACAGAAACAAAACTGAAAGCTAATAATGTACAGGAAAAACTCTTTTTTTAAAAGTATCCACATGACATGTGGTCAGATTCATTAATATGGAAGGACCTACTAAAAATCTGTAAGTAAAAGACAAACTTATCCATAGAAAATTAAGCAAAGTTCAGGAACAGGTAAAAAATTAAGAAATATTTGTTCCTGCATGAATGAAATAGACATGCCAATAAACATGCAGAGGAATACTCAACTTCACTAGTAATCAGTTAATGAAGGGTCAATTAATACAACATTTTTCACCTAACCAATTAGCAAAGATGATAATTTTCATTGTTGGCAACTATATAGGAAAACTCTCATAACCTGGGAGTGTAAATTGGTGCAATCTTTCTGGAGGGCAATTTCCAAGTATGTGTTAAAAGCCTCTCCTTTTGACCTAAATCACTTCTAGAAATCTTATCAAAAGGGAATAATTAGAAATATAGACAAAGATCCAGCTATAAGGATATTATTACAGTGGCATATTTATAGTAGTGAGAAATTGAAAGCAATCTAAACGTCCAACAATAGAATTGGATAAATAATGGCACAGTCATTGGCTAGAATGCAGGCATTGAAATCATCATATTGAAGACTTTTTAAGGACACAGGGAAATGCATTGTTAAGTTTTAAAAGAGCAATCTTAATAGAATGATACCAATCTTGTTTTTTCAAATATGTGAGTCTATTATGTGTTTGTGTAGAAAAAGCCTGGAAGAAAGACACTCTAACTGGCTTGAGGAGACCCTGTGTGTAGGTCACCCTGTCCGCATGAGGGCACTTAGGGTCTGGAAGCAATACCTGGGGCAGACAGTCCTGGGGGAGGATCTGCTTCCACCGCAGGACCTGGGGGAAGAGGCCAAGTGGCCCCAAAAGTTACTGTAGACATAATCAAGGAGTGGCTACTGCCAGAGCTGATAATATTATGTTTTGGGGGTCCTAGACAATGATACTAACAGTAGCCAACATTTATTTGTTTGCACTTTATATGTATTTCATTTAATGCTCCTAACGTTCTCAAGAGCTATCTCTAAGACAAGTATTAATTGCCCCATGTTATCAATGAGGAAACAGGCCTAAAATGATTAGGTGACTTATCCAAGGTCATAAAACTAGGAAATGTGCAGGTGAATTGGTCTTCAAACCCAGATAGATGTCTGACTCCAGAGCCCATCTGTGCATTTAAGAGGCACCTTAGTTTTGGCTGCTATGGCAAGAGGGAAGAGGGTATGATAATGAGTAAATAAAAACAGTAAATAAATGAATGAAAGTTGCTTCTGGAATTGGATCCCTTTGAGAACAGTGCCCCATGGCTTTCACACACAAAATTGCCCAGAACAGTCTCTGTCCCCAGTGACTGCAGTCACTGTTACAGAATGGGACAGACTGCAAATCCCTCATGTCCTGCCAGATCCCAGTGGAGGCCCCCTCTGTGCTCTGGGAATGGTTAAGATCTGGCCTGGATTAATGCTTCCCTCTGCTTCCTGCTGATGGCAAACCCAGTGAGGGCAGCTGGGGAGAGGCCCAGTGAGATGTTAAGGGTTCCCAAGATAGGAATAGTTATTTCTCTTGTATTCAGGACAAGCCTATAAAATGGGATTCTACCATTTTTGGTGTCAGCTGTCACAGGATTCCTTGGGCAGCACCAGCCCCACCCCCTAGCAAGGCCCACATTTTCCAGGCAGTGCCTTCTTCACCAACCTATGCCCTCTTCCCCAGTTAGGGCCCCTGCTGGCCTAACTCCCTTTCCCAGCCAGGGCATCTTTCTCCTGCAACAGTGCCCCACTCTCAGCCAGCCCCCCACGAGACGTATGTGCCAATAAGCCCCCCAGACTTCCCTAGCATGTGACTCTTCCCCCAGCCAGGTGCCACTCTCTAGCCCTTCCCCCTTCAAAAAAGCCAGGAATCCCCTTTCCATCCTACACCAACTTGTACCCTATACCAACTAGGCCCCCTTCAGCATTCATTGTCCTCGTCACCAGCCTATTCCCCTTTCCTCTCTCCTCCTCATTCTATTCCACCTTATAGAGCCAGGTCCCCTTTCCCAGGTGGTCCTCCCTTCCCTACCTGCTCCGCATTCTATGCTGCCTGCCCTCCCCCCATTAGGAGCCCTTAACCTGCCTGTGTCCTGGATTCTAGCCATGGCTGCTTTCTCAGCCAGGCCCCCTCATTTAGCCAGGCTGTCTTCATCCATTTATGCCTTCCTCTCCACCTAGGCCCCCTTCCCCAGACAGGTCCCTTTCCCCTGCTAGACATGCTCCCTCTATACCCAGCCATACCCCCCTCCCCTGCCAGGCCACATTTCCCAGCCAGTACCCGCTTTAGCAGCAACCGTACCCAGGCCCCCTGCCCCAGGTGTTCCCCCTCCCCAGCCTGTTCCCCTAGACAGGTAGGCCCTCTTTGGCAAACAGGCAACCTACCCCAGTCCGAACACTTATCTCCAGCCTGTACCACCTCCAGCATGCAGGAACTCTATTCTGGCTGGGGCCCTGTACCCCCATATCCCTGTCTCTGGGCAGGCTTCCCGACCCAATTTGATGCCCCTTTCGCAGCCTATGTCCCCTAGCCCAGCCAGGCCCCTTTCCACAGTCAGACCTTCTTCTTCAGCCTATGCTTTCTTCAGATTGGCACCCCCCTCTGAGTCACCGTCTTACCCGTCTGTGTCCACCTCTCTGGCCTCTAACCACAGGTTTCCCACCCTATGTCTCAGCAGGGCCACCTTACCATCCTATGCCTCCGGCCTCCCCTCCACAGGCAGGCCTCAGCCCCAGCCTGTCCCCTTCCTCATGCAGGACCCTTCCCCTCCCAGGCCCCCTTCCAGTGCCAAGTCCTCTACACCACCCAGGCCCTCACTCAGCCCAGAGCCCACTCCCAACCTGAGACGCTGATGACAGCCTCTTTAGCCGGTCTACCCTTCCCTGACCCAGGCCCCTTTTCAACCCTATGTCCCCTTCCCCATGTGGGACCCCTTCCCCAGAAAGGGCCTCCTTCCCACAGCCAGGTGCCTGTCCCCAGCCTTTCTCCTTTTCAATAGGACTACTTTTCCAAGGAGTTGCCCCTTCACTGGCCTCTCCCAGACAGTGCCTCCTTCCCCAGCCTTTCTCCGCTCTCCCTCCCCTGCCAAGTACCCTCCCCAGCCACGTGACCTTTCTTGTTAGGACTCCTTCACCCACGTGCCTTTCCCATTTCTAGAACCCTTCACCATTCTTTGCCCATGTCCCCAGTCAGGCACCCCTCACCGGCCTGTGCCCCAGGTCCCCTCCCCCAGCCCGGCTCTCTTCATCACGTATGCCCTGTTACCCAGTCAGCCCCGTTCCTCTCAGCCTGTGCACCCAGCTTGTTCCACTTTCCTCTGCCATGCCTCATTCATCCTCCCAGGCTGCCACAGTCCCCAACTTGCACCCTCCTTCCCAGACAAGTCCCCTTCTGAAGATTACATCTCTCTTCCTGGCCTATTCTACCTTGCCTGCCTATGTCCCCTCCCTCAGTCCATCATCCCCCTTCCTCCCCAACCCGTACTGCCTTCCCCAGCCAGTGCTCCCATCACTACAAAAGGCTCTCTTCTCACAATACACTTAAATAGCAGGTTTCTCAGGACCTCCTCTTCTAGGCCAGCTGGCTAGCTAAAACTGATCTGATACACACATTTTCACAGTGGGCTATCTGGCATGATTTCCATATTTGACTTTTGGGAACACCTCAAAAGAAAACATAGTGATGCTTCTTTCTCTCCTGCAATACAGTCCTGGACTGGTGAGTTTTTGTTAGTGGGGGTTCTTTTTCATACACAGCAATGAGAACATCCTTAAATGAAACTATTTCAAGATGTTTTTCCCTGAGTGAAATATCAGCTCAGGGCAGCCTCAAGGTAAAGTTCCTCCCTAAATCCTCACCTGGGAAACAGTCCACTCCAGGCCACCACCAAGACTGCAGGCCCATTTCTCCTCCCCAAAGTCGCATCTGTTACCCCCCACCCCTGCTCCCTGACCCTCCAGGATTCCTTTGCTGAAGTGGATCCTGGGATACAAACTACATGAACTAAGTCAGCTACACAAAAATAGAGAAACAGGTATTTTTTAAACTACTTTTATTTTTTAAATAAACTGCATATTTTTTAAATTTCTGAACTTATGTATTTTATTTTAGAACATCTGGAATGTACAATGAATTTTCAAATAAATTTATGTAAACACACTGAAATACAGGATATGAAGATTAAAATTTTAAAAAATTGTTTACTGTCAGTCATTTAATTTATACTATTGTTTAGGCAATTCCAAGATATCAACAAGTCTCAAATATCAACAAAAGTCTATTATTCACTTTTTTGTGGCCTCATGCCAGTTGTTGATATAACAAAGTGGATCAACTACTTTAATATTTTAAAAATCTTCTTTTTAATACTTTTCTATCTCTCAGAATTAAGGAAAGTTATTAAATTCAGATCTTTTACAGTTTATACCAATTGACATAACAAGGTGGACCAACTACTTCAGTAAGGTCATAGCCTTTTATATTTCTAAGAATAAAAGAAACACTAGATTCAGCTCTTCACCCCTTTCAGTAAGTTAAATCACCTATAAATCTGTCTTTTTTTGCTTCATACCAGCTGTAGAGATAATGACATCGATCAATTACTTGAATAAAGTCATATCCCTTACAACTGTTAAAAAAAGGAAACTCAGATTTACATCTTAAAGTAAAACCTAACTTAGCCTATCGGTTCATATAAATTTATTTTCCATATTTAACACACATTTACCTTCTAAATTTAACAAACGCTGTTATTTAGAATTTTGCAAACATCTGAGCAACTAAAATAAGTTTGGAACCACACAAATTTTGATGAGAAAACAAAACAAAGTACTAGCAGAGCTCTTGTTCATAAATTGAGACGTCTCCCGAGAAGGCCAGCTCAAATAAAAAGCAAACCAAAAAACATCCCGATTATTTTTTTCCCCAAAAAACTCAGCAAAAGGCATTCACAAAGCATTTTGATCACATAAACCACAACTTTACCTAAATCCGAGTACTCATGGGAAAAGTCTGAAGGCTATGAGCTATTCTACTAAACTTATTTTTCCCAAGTTAAGAACGTGTCAAACCAAACGTTTCCATTTTTATTCCAAAGTTATTTGCAACATGACCGATGCTCAGTCAGTGAGGGAGGCAAAGATGCTTAAGAGCAGGCAAAAAGAGGTTAGACCTTATTAAACTAATGCCCGTCGGGTAGTGCCATGCAGGTATCTTCCTCTTAATTACTCTGCTGTCCCCCACTCCATGAAAGACGCAACAAGGAATGAGAGGAGGGTAGAAGGGCAAGGCAGAGAAGTCGGGGCAGGGCGTTAAATTTTGAGTCAAACGAAGAAAGAAAGAAACCGAGAAAACCAGAGGGGGGAAAAAAAATGGAGCCTACTGAGGAGACGCGTCGGCGGCTTGAGTTTCAGCAGCAACGCGGTGGCGACCGACGGCGTCAATGGCAAAGGCCATAGCAACGGTAGCGGCCACTGCCGGGCTCTGTGGCGGGATCGGGCCTAGAAGAGACGCGGGGCCCGGACCCCGACAGGGCCCGCCTGGAGCGGCTTCACTGAGTTGTAGTGCTCCCCAAAGCTGCAGGCGTAGCGCAGGTAGACGAGGGTGAGCGGCTTCTTGGTGTACTCCTCCCCGACAACGATGGCGGGCGAACTGGCCTGGATCACCTCGATGGGGGTCTGCAGGATGTGCGACAGGGCCCTCAGCTCGAGCTGGCCTCCCCACGACGCGGTGTGCACGATGTCGTCGCAGTACCTCATGAAGTCTTCGCGGCTGCAGGCATCGCCGGCTTCGGAGTTGCTGAAGAAGGGCAGGAAGTCGTCGACGTGCTTCTGCATGTACGTGGCGGTGCGGGAACGCAGGCTCTCCACGGTCGTGGAGAACATCAGCTGGTCTTGGATGGCGCGGTACATGCAGTGGCCGTCGGCCGGGATATCCTTCATCTCCAGATTCCTGGCCCGCAGGATGGCGGTGAGCTTCTTCTCCTCTTCGCGACCGAAGCTGGTCCGGCGCTCCCTTTCGGCCTCGGCGATCCTCTCCCGGCGTGCTCTCTCAAGGGCCGCCCTTCTTTCCCACCTTTTCTGGGCCCTCAACAGGCTGGGAGGCTTGTTCTCGAGATCAATCTTGGCCAGATCTTCAGTGACAGAATCGAGGTCGCTATTGTCAGGGTATCTCTCTCGGAACTTCTCCACCTCTTGCCGGTGCTTCTGCTCCAATTCGGCCTGGAGGCGGGCCACGTCTAGGAGCAACTGCTTTCTTCTCTTCCTGTCACTCTTGGGGACCAAATTCTTCATGGTGTAGATGCGTTCCTCTAGCTCCCTCTTCTCGCGGTGGTGGCGTCTCATCATCCGCTGATATTCACTCTGCGGATCCTCCATGATGTTTAATGGCAGGCAGGAACTGGTTTGGTGGCCCCTAAATTACCAACGACAGCTCAGCCTAACAGTTCAAGCCACCGAATAGGCCTGCCTTAGCCGCCGTGCTGTGTTCACCTCACTAGCATTGGCGCTCACCGGATTCGCAACCCTCTCCGTGATTGGCCGTTGGCTCTCACGCCCCCCAAACACGCCTGGCTGTTGGGAGACCCTATAAATACGTCCCCAGAAGAACCCGTAGCAACTGTTGCTTCCAATTTTAGCGGGATTCAAATATTCAAATACCTCCAGTGAGATTATGGTTTTCAGCGATGTGTGTACCTAGAATAATTGGGCTCCTAGAATATTTCATTGGCTCTTACCGCCTACTTCATTTAGAACTCTGAACACAACGGAGACACCAGCAGTAGTACTATGCCATCGTCAGTTAAATGTGCTCTGACCCTGGACTTCATATTGCTTCTAGTGTTCAGAAGGCAGTGGGGCTTTCTCTGGTTGTTCAGGTGAATCCTTAATCTTTGTGTATCAGAAGAAATACATTTTCTTACGTTCGTGGAAACACGGAGTCCTTTCTATTTTCACCTAAAAGCCACCCAGTTCCATCTCGGTGTAAGAAGGCCACAGCCATTCTCCTTATAACCACTCACTACAACTGAGCAGATCTCTTGGCTTGTGCCAACAGAATGTACCTCACCTAAATGCCCCTTCTCCTGGGCCCCCAGCTCCCAAAATGGGCTCCCTAGGATACCCATAAAGCACCACAACCAGCATAAATCAAGCCACTTCTTTCTGATTATTTTGAATCTCTAAAACTTCTGGGGGGGGGGGGGAACGCCTTAAGCTCTTTCAAATATGCTCTCATTCTGCCCCACCCTACTCACTTGTGTCTTGAATCCTCAAATAGGAAGGCCCTCGAGACAACTCCTTCCTTGTTATACATGAGGAAAGTGGACGTTCATCCAAATCGTTGAATGTATCAAATCTCACTATTCATGACATATAGAATACTAAGTAGTATTCCATGACACAGATTTACTGTAGTTTAACCATTCACTTGTTGAAGGACAGCTGGGTTGTTTCCAGTTTGGGGATATCGCAAATAAACCTGCTATAAACATCTGTATATAGATTTTTGTGTGAACATAAGTTCATACCTCTGAGAAAAATGCCCAGGAGGGCAATTGCTGTGTCATATTCTAAGTGTATGTTTATTTTTCAAGAAACTATTTTCCAGAGTGGCTGTATGTTCCTACCGGCGTTGTAAAGTGATCCAGTTTCTCTGCATCCTCACCAGCATTTGGTATTGTCATAATTTTAAAATTTTAGTCATTCTGATAAGTGTTTAGTGATATCTCATTGTGGTTTTAATTTGTATTTCCCTGGTGGCCAACTATGCTCATCTTTTCATGTGCTCATTTGCCATCTATGCCATATCCTTTTTGGTAAAATGTTTTTATGTCATTTGCCTGTTTTCTAATAGGACCATTTTTTACTGTTAGTTTTGAGAGTTCTTTATAAATTCTAGATACTAGCTCTTTGTCAGATATGTGGTTTGCAAATATTTTTTTCCAGTCTGTAGCTTGTCTTTCATCTTCTTAACAGGGTCTTTTCCAGAGCAAAAGTTTTAAATCTTGATTAAGTCCAATTTATCAATTTTTCTTTCTATGAATCATGTTTTTTTGTGTCAAGTCTGGGAACTCTGTCTAACCCTAGCTCCCAAAGATTTTGTTCTGTTTTTTTTTTTTTTTTTTTTCTAAAAGATGAATAGTGTTTTTTTTTTTTTTTTTTTTTAAATGATGACCGGAAAGGGGATCTTAACCCTTGACTTGGTGTTGTCAGCACCACGCTCAGCCAGTGAGCAAACCAGCCATCCCTATATAGGGATCCGAACCCATGGCCTTGGTGTTATCAGCACCGCACTCTCCCAAGTGAGCCACAGGCCAGCCCTAGTTTTATGTTTAAAGTTAAATTTGTGGTCTATTTTGACCTTATTTTTTGTGTAAGGTTTGAGATTTAGGCTGAGGTTCGTTTTTTTGCCTAGGGAGGTCCAATTGTTCCTACACCATTTGTTGAAAAGGCTATGCTTCCTCTACTGAACTGGTTTTGCACCTTTGTCAAAAATCAGTTGGGCATATTTGCGTGGGTCTATTTCTGGGTTCTCTATTCTGTACCATTCATCTATGTGTCTATCCTTCCACCAACACCATACACTCTTGATCACTGTAGCTATGTAGTGAGTCTTGAAATCAAGTAGAACATTTCCTCCAACTTTATCCTCTCTTCCAAAATCGTTTTAGCAATTTTAATTCCTTTGTCTTTTTGTATAAACTTTAGAATACTCTTGTCTATATCTATAAAAAACACCTGCTGGGATTCTCATAACAATTTTGGGGGTATCCATATCTTTACTCTGTTGAGTCTTCCAATCCATGAACACCTGGGTATGTATCTACATTTATTTAGATCTTCCTTGATTTATTTCATTGACACTTTATAGTTTTCAGCATATAAATCCTGTGCATATTTTGTTAGATTTACACTTAAGCATTTTTTTGAGTGAGTGTAAATGGCATTATATTTTTAATTTTGGTGTTCACTTGTTCATTGATAGAATATAGAAATACAATTGAATTTTGTATGTTTATCTTGTGTTCCGTGACCTTGCTTAACTCACTTATTTCTAGGAGTTTTTTGGGGGTAGATTCCTTGGGATTTTCTATGTACACAATCATGTCATCTGTAAATAGGGACAGTTTTATTTTATCCTTTCCAATCAGTATGCCTTTTATTTCCTTTTTTTTTTTTTTTTTGCCTTACTGCATGCTTAGAACATCCAGCACTATGTTAGATATGAGTGGTGAGGGCAGACATTCTTGTTTTGTTCTTGATCTTAGGGGGAAAGCATTTTGTCTTTCATTGTTAAATATGATATTAGCTGTAGGTTTTTTGTAGATGCTCTTTATCAAGTTCCCCTCTTTCTCTTTTTTTCTCAGAGTTTTTGACATAAATGAATATTGAACTTTGTCAAAAAAATTTTTCTGCTTCGATTTATATGTTCATGTGATTTTTCTTCTTTAGCCTGTTAGTATGATAGATTACATCAATTGATTGTCAAGTATTGAACCAGTCTTGCATTTCTGGAAGAAATCCCATTTGGCCATGGTTTATAATTCTTTTCGTATGTTGCTGAATTCTATTTTGTTAAGGATTTTAAAATTTGCAATCATGAGGGATATTGGTACATACTTTTCTTTTTGGTACTATTTTGTTTAGCTTTAGTATCAGTTAATACTAGCTTCATAAGATAAATTTGGAAGCATTCCCTCCTCTTCTATTTTCTGGAAAGACATTGCATAAAATCAGTATTAATTCTTCCTTAAATGTTTGGTAGAATTCTTCAGTGAAACCATCTGGGCCAAGAGATTTCTTTCCTGGGAATTTTAAAATGACAAAATCATTTTCCTTAATAGGGTTAATCAAATTATGTATTTCATATTGAGTGAATTTTGGTAGTTCGTATTTTCTGAGGAACTGATCCATTTTTTTTCCCTAAGTACTCAACTTGTGTGTAGAGCTGTTAGTAGCATTACATTATTATTGTTTGACATTTGGAGGATCTGTAGCGATATTTCCTGCTTTATTCTTGATATTGGTGGTTTGTCTTCTCTCTTTTGCTCTTTGTTCTTTGTCGGTCTTGCTAGAGATGTGTCAATTTTATTGATCTTTTAAAAAAAAACTAGCTTGTTGTTTCATTGATTTTCTCTTTTGCTTTTCTTTTTTCAAATTCACTGATTTCTGTTCTTTATTATTTCCTTCCTTCTACTTGCTTTGGGTTTAGTTTGCTCTTTTTCTAGGTTCTTGAGGTGGGAGCTTAGATCGTTGGTTTCAGACTTTTCCTCTTTTTCTAATGTATGCATTTAGTACTATAAATTGCTTTCTCAGTACTACTTTAACTATATCTCATAAGTTTTGATATATTGTATTTTCATTCTCATTCAGTTCAATGTATTTTTTGGTTTCCCTTGAGATTCTCTGGCCAATGGATTATTTAGAACTGAGTTATTAGCTTCCAAGAGTTTGCAGGTTTTCCTGTTATCTTTCTGTTATTAATTTCTACTTTGATTCCTTAGTGGTTAGAGAACACATTTCTTTATGATTTCAATTCATTCACATTTGTTGGGGTTTATTCATGGCCCAGAATATGGTCTACCTTAATATATGTTTCATGGGCTATATTAGGTCCATTTTTGTGTTGCTGTAACAGATACCGGAGACTGGGTAATTTATAAAGAAAAGAGGTTTATTTGACTCATGATTATGGGACAGCCACATCTGGCATGGGCCACAGGCTGCTTCCACTCATGGCAGGCAGCCAGTGAGTGCAAGAAGATTCCATGGTGAGAGAAAGCAGGGATGGAGGTAGGTGCCAGGTTTCTTTTAACAACCAGCTCTTCTGGGAACTAATAGAGCCAGAACTCACCCCCTTCACCCTCTGTGCCATAGAGCATTAATCTATTCATGAAGGATCAGCCCCCATGACCCAAACACCTCCCAATACTGCCATGTTGGCGATAAGATTTCAACATGAGTTTCGGGGGACAAACATATCCAAACTATGTCATGGGCGCTTGAAAAAATGTGTATTCTGATACTGTTGGGTGGAGTGTTCTGTAAATTGTTTAGATCCCATCATTTGATAGTGTTGTTGACTTCTATATCTTGCTGATTTTCTGTTTAATTCTTATATGTATTGTTGAGTGAGGAGTTTTGAAGTCTCCAACTGTAATTGTGGCTTTTTCTATTTCTCCTTTTAGTTCTAGCAGGTTTTGCCTTATGTGTTTTGCACTTCTGTTGCAAATCCTACACATCTTAGGATCTCTATATATTTTTGGTGTATCCATCCTTTTATCATTATGTAGTGCATCTTTTTGACTCCAGTAATTTTCTTTGCTCTATTATCTACTTTATCTGACATTAATAATACCCCTTCTTTTTCTTTACTAATGTTTGCATGATATATATTTTTCCATCCTTTTACTTTTAACCTCCCAATATCATTATATTCGAAGTGAGTTTCTTGTAGACAGCGTAGAGTTGGGTCATGTTTTTTAATCTACTCTGGCAATTTCTGTCTTTTAATTGGTGTACATAGATCATTTACATTTAAGGCAATTATCGATATGTTAGAACTTAAGTCTGCCATTTAATTTTTTGTTTTCTGTTTGTCCTCTGTTTTCTTTTAACTGCCTTCCTGTGGGTTACTTGAACATTTCTTTGTAATTTAATTTTGACTTATTTTTACAGGCATACCTCAGAGATATTGTGGGTTCAGTTACAGACCACTGTGATAAAGTTACTATTGCAATAAAGTGAGTCACACAAATGTTTTGGTTTCCCAGTGCATATAAAAGTTATGTTTACACTATACTGTAGTGTGCTAGTGTGCAATAGCATTATATCTAAAAAAATGTACATACCTTAATTTAAAAAACACTTTATTTCTAAAAAATGCTAACAATCATCTGAGCCGTCAGCAAGCCCTAATCTTTTTGCTGGTGGGAGGGTCTTGTTTTGATGTTGGTGACTGCTGATTGATCAGGGTGGTGGTTGCTGAAGGTTGAGGTGGCTGTGGCAATTTCTTAAAATAAGACAACAATGAAGTTTGCCACCTTGATTGACTCTTCCTTTCGTGAAAGATTTCTCTGTAGCATGTGATGCTGTTTGATAGCATTTTACCCACAGTAGAGCTTCTTTCAAAATTGGAGTCAATCTTTTCAAATCCTGCTGCTGCTTTATCAACTAAGTTTATGTAGTATTCTAAGTCCTTTGTTGTCATTTCAACAGTGTTCACAGCATCTTCACCAGGAGTAGATTCCATCTCAAGAAACCACTTTCTTTGCTCATCCATAAAAAGCAACTCCTCATCTGTTAAAGTTTTATCATGAGATTGCAGCAATTCAGTCACATCTTCGGGCTCCATTTCTAATTCTAGTTCTCTTGATATTTCTACCACATCTGCAGTTACTCTCTACTGAAGTCTTGAACCCCACAAAATCATCCATGAGGATTGTAATCAACTTCTTACAAATTCCTGTTAATGTTGTTATTTGGACCTCCTCCCACGAATGTTCTTAATGACATCTAGAATGGTGAATCCTTTCCAGAAGGTTTTCAATTTGTTTCCCACATCCATCGGAAGAATCACTATCTATAGCAGCTATAGCCTTATGTGTATGTTAAATAATAAGACTTGAAAGTTGAAGTTACTCCGTGGTCCATGGGGGGCAGAATGAATGCTGTGTTAGCAGGCAAGAAAACAACATTAATATCTTTGTACATCTCCATCAGAGCTCTTAGGTGACATTGTCAGTGAGCAGTAACATTTGGAAAAGAATCTTCTTATCTGAGCAATAGGTCTCAACAGTGGGCTTAAAATATTCAGTAAACCATGTGGTAAACAGATGTGCTGTCATCCAGCCTTTATTGTTCCATTATTAGAGCACAGGCAGAGCAGATTTAGCATAATTCTAAAGGGCCCTAAGATTTTCAGAATGGTAAATGAGCACTGGCTTCAACTTAAAGTCACCAGCTGCATTAGCCCCTAACAAGAGAGTCTACTTGTCCTTTGAAGCTTTGAAGCCAGGCATTGACGTCTCCTCTCCAGTTAGGAAAGTCCTTGACAGCATCTTCTTCCAATAGAAGGCTGTTTCATAAACATTGAAAATCTGTTGTTCAGTGTGGCCATCTTCATCAATGATCTTAGCTAGATCTTCTGGGTAACTTGCTGCAGCTTTTACAATAGCACTTGCTGCCTCACCTTTTACTTTTATGTTATGGAGATGGCTTCTTTCCTTAAGCCTCATTAACCAACCTCTGCTAGCTTCAAACTTTTCTTCTGAAGCTTTCTCAACTCTCTGCCTTCATAAAACTGAAGAGAGTTAGGGCCTTGCTCTGGGTTAGGCTTTGGCTTAAGGGAATGTTGTGGCTGGTCTGATCTTCTATCCAGGCCACTAAAACTTTCTTCATATCAGCAATAAGGCTGTTTTACTTTCTTATCGTTCTTGTATCCACTGGGTAGTGCTTTTAATTTGCTTTAAGAACTTTATCTTTGCATTTACAACTTGACTATTTTGTGCAACAGGCCTAGATTTTGGCCTGTCGTGGCTTTGGACATGTTTTCCTTACTAAGCTTAATTTCTAGCTTTTGATTTAAAATGAGAGACTTGCAACTCTTCCTTTCACTTGAACATATGGAGGTCATTGTAGGGTTATTAACTGGTCCATTTTCAATACTGCTGTGTTTCAGGGAATAGGGAGCCCTGTGGAAAGGGAGAGAAATGGAAAAACAGCCAGTCAGTGAAGCAGTAAGAACACACAAAGTTTATAGATTAAGTTCGCCATCTCATATAGACATGGTTCGTGGTGCCCCAAAACAATTACAATGGTAACATAAAGGATCACTGATCAGAGATCACCATAAAAGACATAATAATTATGAAAAAGTTTGAAATATTATGAGAATTTCCAAAATGTGACACAAAGACAGTAAGTCAACACATGCTGTTGGAAAAATGGTGCCAACAGACTTGCTTGACAGAGGGTTGCCACAGACCTTCAATTTGTAAAAAATGCAGTATTTGCAAAGTGCAATAAAGTGAAGAGCAATAAAACAAGGTATGCCTATAGTATTTTTTTTTTTTTTGGTTACAAATATTCATGGGGTCCAAAGCTGACCGTCACCACTAATGCCCAAGATGTGATGGTTGGAACAATACTGGCAGCATGCTCATTACCACAAATAACGATTATACCCCACGTCCCCCACCCAATTAATCCCCAACCTCCCTCCCCATCCTCTTCCCCCCCACTCCACTTTGTATCCCCAGGTCTGTTCTCTCCCTCTGCAAGTCCAGTGCACCACTGTGGTCTTTCTTTCCTTCCTTCTTTCTCTTTTAGCTCACTGTAGTATTTTTGAGTGTGTCCCCTTTTATAGCTTTTTTAGCGGTTGCTCTAGGTGTTACATTTAAGTGTGTGTGTGTCTTATCGAAGCCTACTGATGTTGTCATTTTACCAGTTTGAGTGAAGTGTAGAAGACTTAGCCCCTGTTACATCCTTTTACCCTTTATAATACAATTTTCTTAAATAACATCTACATACATTCAGAACCACATTAGTTTTCTAATTTTTGCTTCAAACTTCAAACATAATTTAGGCAATTCAAAGGGAGAAGGAAAGTCTATTGTATTTACACAACAGTTTTGCTTGTCATGTTCTTGCTTCTTTTCTGACTTTCAAAGATTTCTTCTGTTATCTTTTCTGTTGAGACAACTTCGTCTAGCCATTCTTTCAGGTCTCCTTGTGTCAAATTCTCTTAGCTTTCCTTCATCTGAGAATGTCTTGATTTCCTCTTCATTTTTGAGAGATATTTTCACTGGAGGTGAAACCATGAACTCTGGGTTCATGATTTTTTTCTTTCAGCACTTGAGAAATGTTGCACCACTTTTTGTTGGTGTCCATGTTTTCTGATGAGAAATCTGTTTTTGAAACTGTTTTTCCTTTATTGATAAGGTGTTGTTTCTCTCTCTGGTGTGGATTTCTCTGAGTTTATCCCACTTGGGCTTTGCCCAGCTTCTGCCATCTATAGGTTTATGTCTCTTGCCAAATTTCAGGAGTTTTCAGCCCCAACTTCTTTGAATACTTTTAAGCCCCACCCTCTTTCTCCTATTTTTCCAAGACTCTGATGACAGGTACATTAGACCCTTTGTTGTTGTCCCACAGGTCCCCGAGGCTCTATTTATCCTTAAGAACGATTTTAATAGACTTTATTTCTTAGAACAGTTTTAGGTTCAGAGCAAAATTGAGTGGAAAGTACATAGTTTCCATATATTCCCTTCCTCGTGTAGGCATGCCCTCCCCAGCTATCAATATCCTGCACCAGAGTGGCACATTTGTTATAATCAATAAACCTATGTTGACACATTATTATCATCCAAAGTACATTGGAGTTCACTTTTGGCGTTGTACATTCTATGGGTTCGGACAAATGTATAATAACATGTATCTACCATTATAGTATCATACAGAGTATTTTCACTGCCCTAAAAATCCTCTGAGTTCTGCCTTTTAATCCCTCCCTCTCTTCTAACCCCTGGCAACCACTGAACTTTTTATGGTCTCTATAGTTTTGCCAATTCCAGGATTTCACATAGTTGGAATCATACAGTATGTAGCCTTTTCAAATTGGCTTCTTTCACTTAGTCATACTCATTGAAGATTGCTCCATGTCTCTTCATACCTTGATAGCTCATTTCTTTTTAGGGCTGAATAATATTTCTTTGTCTGAATGCATCACCATTTATTCATCCATTTTCCTATTGAAAGACATCTTCATTGCTTCCAAGTTTTGGCAATTATAAATATAGCTACTGTAAACGTTTTTATATTTCACCAATGAACTAGCAGAAAA
The DNA here is from genome assembly GCF_000696425.1 of Galeopterus variegatus. NCBI lineage: Eukaryota > Metazoa > Chordata > Mammalia > Dermoptera > Cynocephalidae > Galeopterus > Galeopterus variegatus. Next base: position 77,369 of record NW_007728179.1, on the reverse strand, counting down.
AGAAATCAAGAAAGCAAGCCTTTTTACAATAACAAACAAAAAAATAAAATATGTAGGAATCAATTTAACCAAAGAGGTGAAAGATCTCCACAATGAGAACCACAAATCACTGCCGAAAGAAATTACAGAAGACACAAAAAGATGGAAAGACATTCCATGCTCTTGGATTGGAAGAATCAACATAGTGAAAACGTCCATACTACCCAAAGCCATCTACAGAGTCAATGTGATCCCCATCAAAATACCAATGACTTCCTTCACAGAAATAGAAAAAACATAGGAGTGCAGATATCCCTTCAACATGATGATGTCCATATTCATTGCAGCTCTGTTTACAATAGCCAAGATATGAAACCAACCTAAATGTCCATTGACAGAGGACTGGATAAAGAAAATGTGATATATATACACAGTGGAATACTACTCAGCCATAAAAAAAAAAGAATGAAATTCTGCCATTCACAGTGAGTTATGTTAAGTGAAACAAGCCAGGCATGGAAGAGAACTACCACATGTCCTCATTCATATGTGGGAGCTAAATAAATAAATAAATAAATAAGCAAATAAACGATAAAGAAAGAGAAAAAAAGAAAGAAACAACAATCATGATAATATGTTGAACTGTCAGAAGTAGAGAACAGAACTGTGGTTACTAGAAGTGCAAAGAGGGAGAGGGGGTTTCAGAAATTGGTTAATGGACACAAAGAATGATGTATTGTAGTGATGAGTAAGCCAACTATCCTGCTGTGACCATCACACATTGTCCACAAGCACTGATAGTCAACTCTATGCCCCACACATATGTATAATCAACTATGTTTCGATAAAAAATATATAGCTACTATTAACATCTGCGTGCAGGCTTTTGTGTGCAAACAAGTTTTCAACTCATTTGGGTAAATACCAAGGAGCGTGACTACTGAAAATCATATGGTAGAAGTATGTTTGGTTTTGTGAGAAACTGCCAAATCGCCTTCCAATGTGGCTCTGCCGTTTGAACTCCTGCCAGCAGTGAATGAGAGTTCCTCTTGCCCCACATCCTTCCCGACATTTGATGTTGTTAGGCTTTTAAATTTCCACTATTCTAATAGGTGTGTAGTGGTATCTCGTTGTTGTTTTAATTTGCAATTTCTTAATGAAATACAATGTTTTTGATTAAGTTGTTCATTTTCTTATATTTGAGTTTTAAGAGCTCTTTGAATATTTTGCATAACAGGCCTTTATCAGGTATGTCTATTGCAAATATTTTCTCCCAGTCTGTGGCTTGTCTTCTCATTCTCTAGATTCATTTTTTTTCAGTCTGTTTTCTCTTTGTTGTTTAGATGCGGTAATTTTAATTATTCTGTCTTCAAGTTCACGGGCTTTTGCTGGGGCTCTTTTTGTCTGCACCTGTTAGTGTGGTTTTGGTTGCTGGCTTTTCCAACTCCAAGTCTGGGATATATGAGGCAAAGAGAAAATTCCTATCGTTCTTATCCTGAGGACCCTAGGCGTTCTGCCTTCTTTCCAACTTTCAGAGTCTTCTTACATTTGTGATGTCCAGGGATTTTAGTTGTAATAGCAAGAGGAATAGGGCAAAGTATATCTATTTCATCTTCCCCTATGATGTTTTAAGTAAACAAACACTTCACACCCTCCCTTACTGTCATTTGCATGTTTCAAAGAAATTAAATGCTGTGGCTTAAAATGAATCAAAGCAATGATAACTGTAGAAAACCATCATGCTGGTTCTGAAAGAAACACCATTTGGACTTTGATAGCATGATAGCAATAGTCACGTAGAGTCAGCTTGTTTGCTGCAATCAAGATTGCTTTTTCAGATTCTGCAGAAGGGATGACAGGTACTTTTCAATGTCAAGCCCCATTGCGTGGGTTTGATTTTGTGGCCTGAAGTGCAGAAAAAGCAGCTTTGCAAATGTCGAGCTTTCCTGTCTGCAGTTCGTGTTAAGGAAACCATAGTTATTATAATAACAAATGTGACTTTTCCAGCTCTGGACTGAAGCTTACTTCCCCAACACACACTCTCCCATCTGGAGATTATGATTCAACCTCTGGAGCCCAGGCCTTGCTTTTCAGAGTCGCATGTCTCCAGCAATGGATGAGCTACCTGTTCTTCAGGCATCTCTCAATGAATATATTTTCTCACAAATTAGCTTTTGATAAGGATTAGATGGCAGGGAGTTTGAGGTTACCTGTTCCAATAAGAAGCACTGGGAGGGCCGGCCCGGTGGCGCACTGGATAGTGCGCCGCTTGGGAAGCACGGCGGCGCTCCCGCCCGAGGGTTTGGATCCCACATACAGACCAGTTCCCGCTCACTGGCTGAGCGAGCCGCGGGAGCAACACCGAGGGGTGCGATCCCGTTGCCAGGCCCCGGCCCGGG